>NC_025695.1:37265438-37395747 GCF_000633955.1 Camelina sativa
AAAGACCACTTGTCCCGAAGGACCGTCACGAAGACCACTCGTCCCGAAGGACCGTCACGAAGACCATACATCCCGAAGGACCGCCTAAACAGGCAACATTAGCTAAACAACCTGCCACAAAGGCCACACAATTGGCTAAACAGCCCGCAGCAAAGGCCACACAATTGGCTAATAAGCCCGCCACAAAGGCCACACAATTGGCTAATAAACCCGCCACAAAGGCCACACAATTGGCTAAACAGCCTGCCACGAAGGCCACACAATGGCTAAACGGCCCGCCACAAAGGCCACACAATGGCTAAACAACTCGCCACAAAGGCCACACAAGCCCCTCCAAGGCTCACAACAACTAAAAATGGACAAATTCTAACTCACATAAAACTTTCCATTTGTAGAACTTACCATTTCTGGAAACTTCAACTTTTAGAAACTTCTATTTCAGGAAACTTTCCCTCAAACCACCGCCTAACGGAAATTTCGTACCCCGAACACCACATCATCTTGTTACTTATTCGCATAACCAACCACCCCTAAGTGACCAAGTAAACAAGAGAGATGGGCTGGAATACTCCATTCCCACTCCAGCCACAGACTACAACTGGGACCAGACTAANAAATGTCCTAAACAGGACCGCCACAAAGGCCAAACAAATGTCCTCAACAAGACCGCCACCAAGGCCAAAAAAATGTCCTAAACAGGACCGCCACAAAGGCCACTCGTCCCGAAGGACCGTCACAAAGACCACTTGTCCCGAAGGACCGTCACGAAGACCACTCGTCCCGAAGGACCGTCACGAAGACCATACATCCCGAAGGACCGCCTAAACAGGCAACATTAGCTAAACAACCTGCCACAAAGGCCACACAATTGGCTAAACAGCCCGCAGCAAAGGCCACACAATTGGCTAATAAGCCCGCCACAAAGGCCACACAATTGGCTAATAAACCCGCCACAAAGGCCACACAATTGGCTAAACAGCCTGCCACGAAGGCCACACAATGGCTAAACGGCCCGCCACAAAGGCCACACAATGGCTAAACAACTCGCCACAAAGGCCACACAAGCCCCTCCAAGGCTCACAACAACTAAAAATGGACAAATTCTAACTCACATAAAACTTTCCATTTGTAGAACTTACCATTTCTGGAAACTTCAACTTTTAGAAACTTCTATTTCAGGAAACTTTCCCTCAAACCACCGCCTAACGGAAATTTCGTACCCCGAACACCACATCATCTTGTTACTTATTCGCATAACCAACCACCCCTAAGTGACCAAGTAAACAAGAGAGATGGGCTGGAATACTCCATTCCCACTCCAGCCACAGACTACAACTGGGACCAGACTAAACAAGTTCAAGTCGCGACCTGCTTCTCGAACCACTTTTTGAACCTTGCCTTCATCCTCGCCTCTGGCTCCCAAGTCTGCTCCTCAACACCATCACAGTCCCATAGAACTCTCATCAAAGGAATATTCTTCTTCCGAAGTTCCTTGATCCTCCTTTCGAGAACCCTCACTGGTCTCGCCTCCAAAGTCATGTTAGGCTGAAGATCCTCAGGAATCTTAGCCAACAACTGATCATCTTCACAGAGACAGTTCCGCAACATAGACACATGAAAAACTTTATGGAATGCATGGATAACCTCAAGTAACTCCAGTCTATATGCCACTGGTCCAACCCACTCAACCACTCTAAATGGACCCATATACCNAAAGACCACTTGTCCCGAAGGACCGTCACGAAGACCACTCGTCCCGAAGGACCGTCACGAAGACCATACATCCCGAAGGACCGCCTAAACAGGCAACATTAGCTAAACAACCTGCCACAAAGGCCACACAATTGGCTAAACAGCCCGCAGCAAAGGCCACACAATTGGCTAATAAGCCCGCCACAAAGGCCACACAATTGGCTAATAAACCCGCCACAAAGGCCACACAATTGGCTAAACAGCCTGCCACGAAGGCCACACAATGGCTAAACGGCCCGCCACAAAGGCCACACAATGGCTAAACAACTCGCCACAAAGGCCACACAAGCCCCTCCAAGGCTCACAACAACTAAAAATGGACAAATTCTAACTCACATAAAACTTTCCATTTGTAGAACTTACCATTTCTGGAAACTTCAACTTTTAGAAACTTCTATTTCAGGAAACTTTCCCTCAAACCACCGCCTAACGGAAATTTCGTACCCCGAACACCACATCATCTTGTTACTTATTCGCATAACCAACCACCCCTAAGTGACCAAGTAAACAAGAGAGATGGGCTGGAATACTCCATTCCCACTCCAGCCACAGACTACAACTGGGACCAGACTAAACAAGTTCAAGTCGCGACCTGCTTCTCGAACCACTTTTTGAACCTTGCCTTCATCCTCGCCTCTGGCTCCCAAGTCTGCTCCTCAACACCATCACAGTCCCATAGAACTCTCATCAAAGGAATATTCTTCTTCCGAAGTTCCTTGATCCTCCTTTCGAGAACCCTCACTGGTCTCGCCTCCAAAGTCATGTTAGGCTGAAGATCCTCAGGAATCTTAGCCAACAACTGATCATCTTCACAGAGACAGTTCCGCAACATAGACACATGAAAAACTTTATGGAATGCATGGATAACCTCAAGTAACTCCAGTCTATATGCCACTGGTCCAACCCACTCAACCACTCTAAATGGACCCATATACCTCGGACTCAACTTAGTCTCAGTCAATGACCTGTTCGGACCCCGCAACATGGCCATCTTAAGGTACACTCTATCTCCAACCTGAAACTCAAGCTCTCTCCTCCTCTTGTCGGCATAACTCCTCTGCCTATCCTGAGCTTCTTTCATGTTCAGCTTGAGAACCTGAATCTTCTTTCAGGTCTCCTGAACAAAATCTTCCCCGTACATGCTCCTCTCCCCCACCTGGGTCCAACATAACGGTGTATGACACGGCCTCCCATATAAAGCCTCATAAGGAGTCATCCCAATACTCGCCTGGTAGTTGTTGTTGTAATCAAACTCTACCAAGGNGGCCACACAAGCCCCTCCAAGGCTCACAACAACTAAAAATGGACAAATTCTAACTCACATAAAACTTTCCATTTGTAGAACTTACCATTTCTGGAAACTTCANGTTTGGGGATGATAAGTTGTACTCATATGCACCTTAGTGCCCATCTCTGCCTAAAATACCCTCCAGAACACTGAAGTGAACTTGGAATCCCTATCAGACACAATGTTCGTTGGCACCCCATGCAATCTGACTATCTCCCTCACATACTTCTTAGCCAAGACCGCTGCTCCATCAGTCTTCTTGATGGCTAGAAAATGTGCCGACTTAGTCAACCGATCCACAATGACCCAAATAGCATCAAACATCCTGGACACTGGCAAACCAACCACAAAGTCCATAATAACCATATCCCACTTCCAGTCTGGAATGGGAAGACTCTTCAGCAATCCCCTTGGTACCTGATGCTCAGCCTTCACTAGCTGACACACATCACACCTCGCGACCCAACAAGCCACATACTTTTTCATCCCGACCCACAAGCAACTATAATTCCAATATTCCAAACAATCAACAAACAAAGCATACAAACCAGGAAAAACAAACATCATCTCGCTGGAAGGGAGGTGTCGACCGACACCAGCCAAGTGTCGACCGACACCAGCCAAGTGTCGATCGACACTGGCTCTTGTTGTCTACCGACACTATCCCACAGTGTCTATCGATGCCTCTTCTGGTGTCGATCGACACTACCTCTGCAACCACGATCCGCACGAAGCCGAGAGTCAAATCTCGCTCCCAAACTCTACCTAATCGCCCAATACTCAAAACCCAAGCCATATACATCCGTAGGAACCTATAGCAATCCATCCCAGCAAGAAAAACACACAAAAGCAGCAACAAAAAAGCAAGAACAAGGAATCACAGGCTTAGATCCGCCATGGTCATGCACTCACCTCTTTGCAGGAAGATTCTGACCAACAGCGACGAATCCAACCTTCCTAGCAAGCTTCTAACTCCTTCCTAGCCTTGGATCTCTCAAGAAACAGAAAGGAATCTCACCAATCTCTCTCAAAAGCTCAAGAACAATGTTTTCTCCCTTTTCTCTCAAAAACAACAAAGCGGCAACACAAAACACTTCCCCAAAGCCCTCTTCTGCGACAAAACACTTAAATAGTTCGGTTCAATGGTTTTCCCTAAACCAAACCGACCAAAATCGACAATTAAGTCAATCTGGTCGAACTAGAAACTATTGGTGTCAATCGACACCACCCTTGGTGTCGATCGACACCCACCCCCAAAACGCAGAGTTTTGGTTCACGGGTGTTACACCTCCTTGACTGGACGCCCATTTCAAAAACATGTCACCCTCTAAGCTTCGCAGATCCATGTGTGCTTCCACCGGAGATGCAAATTAACTCCCCTGGGTATCCACAATATCCATAGAATCCCTGTCGATGAGCTCTGAACCTGAATTTGGCCTGCTAGCATTCCAAATGGTCTTGCCCAACTTCAAAAATCTCAGGTCTACTCTATTCTATTCTTTTGTTATCTGGTAGACATTATCTAGGTTATTTGGTAGAACTCAGTGTACAAAGACTGCATCTGAGAATCCACTTACCTAGAATGTTTTGGATTAACAAAGTGTTTGGTAGATCCCTGGTTATTGCTCAATTTGTGACATTTTTCTGCTGGGTTGCTAAACTGGAAGAATCAAGTCATATGTATCTCTACTATATCTAGCGATTCTAGTTCTCAACCAAACCCCTTTAACCACACCATGTTTGTGTTAATGACAACCCAAGCCAGTTTCACATGTTACATTGTCAATCCGACTGCATGCTTTGTGTGGATTTCTTAATCTCTTTGGCAAAGAGCGCCATATGAGAGAGAGAACCTACTTTTATTGCTATGGCTTGTGATATCTCTTTGGCTTTTGTTGGTCTTTGCTTCCCTTGTATGTTCTTATTATGCAATTTGTTGCCCTATGGTCTATTACCCTTGACTCCAACGGTTTTATCTGACGAGTTTAATCAAACCACTTTCAGAATCATCCCCACCATCTGGACTGCAGCCCGAATCCCTGCCAATGCATTGCTTCTGCTATTACTCCTCGCTCCGGTGAGATTCTTGGCGCTGATTCATCTATCAACGTCACAATGTCCTATGACCGTAACTAATTTGTCATCTATCAAGTTCTTCGATGATGATCAGTCTTGCAACCATGAACTCACATGTCTCAAGCTGTTTCTTAGCGTTTCACAGCTCTCATGGACCCTTGCTTGATGGTTTTTTTCTCTTTGTTTGTAGCTTTGGAGAAAGTATATCCTTTTAGTCCTATTAACCTTTTGAATTTTGGGATTTTGTCTTCCTCTACTTGTAATGTTTCTATTTGGATGAATGAAATCAACAGTTTGTCCAAAAAAGAAAAAATGATATTGATTCGAGTAAACTATCGTCATTCCCATCATTTCAAAAATTATAAAGTCGGTTTTTAAAAGTGATTTTGTTGGTGTGGGATTTAGCACCCACAACATACTGATCTAAACCAAAGGTAAACCTGTAACGCCCCGACCGCCACCTCTTAGTAGGCCCCAAGTCCACTCCCAGTCCATGGTCCCACTTTTTTTAATGGGCCTCATGTCCTCTCACTAGGTATGTGAGTCCATCCATATTTGACGGTCGGTTTGCTACGTCAGGGAGGTTTAAAAACTTGTTACCGTCCCTTCAAATCACCACGTGATATTTCCCTGTGTTTTGTCCTCACTCGCACAGTCACTTTCCGGAAGGTCACCCATCCTAAGAATACTCCAGCTCAAGCACGCTTAACTCTGGATTTCTCTTAGGACCCTTGACCGAAAAGATAAGTGCACTTTGGTGACATATGTGGCCAAATCAATTCTTTTAAACCTCTACACATGTCCCTGAAATCAGGGTGTCATAAAACCGATCAGTTCTGAAGATCAACTAGATTAGGAGATCTCCCTTTTGGGCCGGTTAAACAGACTTGTAAGCGGAAGCCCACCGAAGTTAGCCGCCGACCACCGAGACTGCCTCCAAGTCCGACATGATCATTAAAAGGGAAATTTACCTTATATTCAATCTGAGATTTAAAGAAAATAAGATTATCTTGTAATCAAGGCACTCGTATAAATATAGGGGTACCCGGCCCTCTTTCCTTGTAAAAGATCCAAAAATTAATACAAAAAACCATAGTTCTTCAATTAATATTGAGAAATCCCTAACTTGTTTTTCAAGATATCTCAATTCTTCTTTTACTTTCTAGCTTTGATCCAGTTTTCGAGAGAGATATTAATTGAATTTGTTTTTCTTTTTAAACAAATTCATTTTGTGAATTCTAGATTCCAACAGATTTCAATAAACCGACATATTTGTTGTAGTGATATCCACTTATATCACTTTCTAATTATTAATAAGATATAATTCTATAATAATGAAATACTAATAAATTTATGTAATTACTTAATGATAGATGATATAAAACATGTTGCTTAACATCAATTATTCAATTAAAATAGATGATATCATTTTTGATATTCAAAAACAAAATTGAGACAAATTAATATATTTATTAATATTGCTTATTACAAGAAATGCATCATTTTTTTTTTTTCTGCGCCAAGGTAAGGTATGGACAATAAGTGTATACAGTAATACACGGAGATTACTTGAAACGAGGAAGAATCTTAAACGCTCGGCTCACGTCTCGAAAACAAACCAACTCACAATCCTGACTTAATTGAGGAAAACAATGCAAAAACACATGCTCTCATTTCCTATCGTAATCTTGTAGTAATTATATTTCAAGTTTCGATTTTTGTATATTTATTCTAAAATATTTGCTCATACATCAAAGCACATAATGGTAGTAAGTACTTGGTTATTTCATTCCCTTGTGTTATTTTTATCTCACTCTAACATTTCTTTTTTGGTCAAAAAACGCTTTCACATTGTATTATAGTATCAAATATCAACGGTAAGTTTAACTAAATTAAGTAGTACATGAACTGATAAATTCTAGTATATGAAGGCTAGTCATGGATGGTTTATGAACTGATAAATTCATTCTAAAATTGGAGAACTATATAGGGTTCGAATTTTTTCATTATCAACTATTGTTGGCCAATATTAATGTTTTAAGTACTTAGAATATTAGATTGGTTAAAGTCCTTGATTCACCACTATGTATATATATTTGAACAATTCATTTTTTTTTTCTTTTGAGATATTTTATGTATATAACTATTGACTTTTGTCATTTATGGATAGTGTCTGTGCAAACAGATTACGAAGAAAAAGCTAATGACTGTAATTAAATTAATCTAAAAAACAAAGAACAGAACCCCGAGGTAAAAGAAAAAGCCAGAGCATATGAAGTTTAGTACTTGGGAAAACGTCCTGGTTTCCCATGAGAACTATGATATCGTACCAGATGGAGCCCGATCTTTACCCCCGTCCCAGATGGCTCTCCTGAAATTCTTTTCAATCTATATACCCATATATCTGTAATTTACGTTTTGTATCTCCATGAGAATAGAAGATATCATCTATTTCACCATTGCTATAGGTTTAATTGGTTTACTATTTGATTAACCGAGTGACGAAGTTTACAAACCAAAATAAACCTGATTTCGACCCGATTAAAACCTGATTTTGACCCGATTAGAAACATAACCCTCAACCGAGAAATCCCTAAAATCACATTTTAACCTCTTTTTTGTTTTCTCTCGCGACGAACCCTAGAAAATCAAATTTCACCATCGATTTCTCAAATTGAATCGATGGATTTAATAATCCGATCTGGTTTTGGGCAACAAGATGGTATTGGGCAAAGAGATGGTGTTGGAGAACGAGAGTACGATGAAGAAGGAGAGGATCGAGATGAATTTCACGTCGATATGCTTGCTCAGGAATTTACCGATGCTGAAGAGTCGATTCGTCATGATACGTACCCAGAAAGTGACGACGAGGAAGAAGGTCGTGGTCGTGGTGCGGGTCGTGGTCGTGGTGCGGGTCCAGAGAGGGTGTTTACGGATATCGGACGTGGTGATGGAACTTTGTGGAAAGACCAATCCTTCTACAATGGGGTCGCATTCAAGGAGAGTGTCTTGGACTATGCACTACATACTGGTTACAATTTGAAGCAATACAGGTATGACAAAGATAAACTCGGGTTTAGATGTGTTGGGGATAAGGGCAATTGTGAGTGGAAAGTGTTTGCTGCACTTCTTCCAAACGCATCTTTGTGGAAGATTACGAAATACATTGATAAGCATTGTTGTACCCCCAATGGCGAGTGTGAGATGTTTAAGGTCCCAGTCATAGCTAGAATTTTTCTCGATAAGATTAGAGAGGAACCGGATCATTACAAGCCTTTGAGGATTGAACAGATTATCATGGAAAGGTGGAAGATATCCGCTACTAGGCCACAATGTCAAGCTGCTCGGAGAAAGGCTTTGGGATGGATAGAGTATGAGTATGAACAACAGTTTGCACGACTGCGAGATTACCAAGCTGAGATCTTGGAAGCAAATCCAGGGTCTGTTGTGGAGATTGATACAATTAAGAATGATGCTGGTCAAGACGTCTTCAATCGGTTTTATGTTTGTTTCGATGCCCTTAGAAGAACTTGGAAACAGACTTGCCGGCCAATAATAGGAGTTGATGGCGCCTTCTTAAAGGCAAAGATCAAGGGACAGTTGCTTGCTGCATTAGGCAGAGATGCAGACAATGGCATCTATCCAATAGCCTGGTGTGTTGTTCAAGTTGAGAACAAAGACAATTGGTTATGGTTTGTGAAGAGATTGAAGACTGACCTGGATCTAAACGAGGGAGATGGTTACATTTTAGTGTCTGATCGACAAAAGGTATGTATCTAACTAATTTATTATATTGGTTAATAAATGTGAATGCTCTCGTTTTTAATATGTTTGGTTTTTGGTTCTCAATTAGGGGTTGATAAAAGCTGTGGAGTTGGAGTTACCACAAATAGAGCATAGAATGTGTGTTAGATGTTGGAGAAACCG
The DNA here is from genome assembly GCF_000633955.1 of Camelina sativa. NCBI lineage: Eukaryota > Viridiplantae > Streptophyta > Magnoliopsida > Brassicales > Brassicaceae > Camelina > Camelina sativa. The sequence goes on from NC_025695.1 coordinate 37,274,482, forward strand.
TTTGTGGCAATGTTGGAGACAGTTAGAAGACTGTCTATGGTTCGGATTGCCAAGCGTTCAGCTCTCTCTCATTCTCACAAAGGTAATTAACTTTATTCAAAATTTAATGCAATTTTCTACGATTGTCTATGATTTTATTCAAAGACTGTCTATGATTTCTACATATTTAATGCAATGTTCTTGGTTTTTGATGTTTCAGGTTTATGTACTCCATATGTGGCAAGGTTTCTTGCTAAAGAGCATGACAAAGCTTCGGAATGCCAGGTGCATCCTTCTACTAATGGGTGCTTTGAAGTCACACTGGATGGAGACAAACACAGAGTTAGTTTACAAAATATGACTTGTACCTGCAAAAAATATCAAATATGTGGTATTCCATGTGAGCATGCCTATGGAGTGATTCTGAAGAGGACGTTAAGTGCTGATGACTATGTCTGCCAGTGGTTTCGAACTGCTATGTGGAGGCTTAACTACACAAATGGCATTACTCCACAAAGGGGTGCTCGTCATTGGCCTTCGACTTTAGGTGAGAATGTTCATGTTCCACCTGAGCCACCACAACCTGGGAGAAAGAAGATAACCAAGGCAGACAAGAAGAGGAAGCCAGGTGTAAATGAGTCTCCTGTCAAGAAGAAACCAAAACATAAAAAAAGGATAATGCACTGTGGAATTTGTGGTTCTGATCAGCATAACCGTAGGTACCACCAGAAGAAGAATCAAACACAGGTTGTTAATCGGTTTTTTCTCATTTTATTTCTCAAGATGAGTCTCTTGTTCTCATTTTTTGAAATTTGCGGTTTTTCAGGCTTCTCAGGGTGGTGGAGGAGAAGTTGTTCAAGGTGGTGGACTTTCTCAAGATGGTGGTGGACTTTCTCAATCTGGTGGAGGAGAAGTTGTTCAGGGTGGTGGAGGACTATCTCAAGGTGGTGGAGGACTTTCACAAGCCTGAATATTGAAGATTATGGTAGTAGGGGTCTGTTTTTTGGTTTAAGAGACTAGTTGGATCTGTATTTTGGTCGAATAGACTAGTAGGGTTATGTTTTTGGTCTGTGATCATGTTGAGAACATGATTTCAAAACGTTATCATTCTGCTTGTTTTCAGAACATGTGTTCATCATGTTCTGCCTTTTATGAAATGTGGAATGTCTTATCTTATTAAATGCAATAGCAACACCAACAGGAGTTCACACTCAACACCAAAACAAACAAGAGCATAAAGCAGAGCATACAACCGAACAACAATAGATTACAACCGAACAATAGTTTACAATAGCTCATCATACAAGCTTAAACAGAGCAAACAAGATCATAAAACCGAAAACACATACAATTATACTCTTATTCATCCTACATTGCAATTCAGCTTTTGCTTCCAACAAAACTTCTTCAACCCTCTCACAAAGCTCTTTTTCGAACTCCATTTGCATCTTCTCAAATTTCAGCTTCTGTTCTTGCAATGTCTCTATTGTACGCTCTTTCATCTCTTCTTTTACTCTCTCAAATTGAACACCCAATGTTGCTACCTCGTCCAACAATGCCTCATCGACCCACTTAAAGATGTGGTTATCGTTCACAAGCTAACATTATATCATAGAATACAATGAAAATTGATGAGAAGGATTAGGCTCGGATTTGGATTAGGTCGATGTCTACATCAAACAAAGCATAACATAGTACCTTCTTTGCTGCTGCTTCTCGACATCGAAAGTATCTCCGAGAAGGATTAGGCTCGGATTTGGAATTCTTTGCCACGATGTGTTCCCCACACCAGCATCTCTTAGGCACGCCAACGACGAATCCTCTTTGTCGAACATTTGATGAACCACTCGAACCTCCAGAAACGGTACTCATGGTTGCAAAGATCGATTTAAGAATTTTATGCTTTTAGGGTTTGAGGATTTGGGGATTTTAATGGAGTTATAGATGTGTTATAGATGTATCGTCTCGGGTCGGATTATTAACATCAGTCAGGTTTTATTTTTGGTTTTCTATTTGGTATGAACGGTATCGTATCGGTTCACTCTTTAAACCGATAACATCCCGATATATGGGTATATAGATTGAGAAGAATTTCATGAGAGCCATCTGGGACGGGGGTAAAGATCGGGCTCCATCTGGTACGATATCATAGTTCTCATGGGGAACCAGGACGTTTTCCCTTAGTACTTTCATAATATATACATTTCGTTTATAATCTTTCTTTCTTCTTCTTGCTTATTTCTAAAGCAAAACTTCCCTAAACCCTACGCCAAAGAGAGAGAGACTCAAATCGATGCAGAACCAAGAAGGCTGGTTTTTTATTTGAGAGCCAAATGCAAAATAAAAATAAAAATCTCCTTGTCTTTGCAAATGCCGATTCCAAGAAAAGCCTTAACTGTTGTTTCTCATTTTCCCATTACCTTCTCTCTGTTTTTAGCTTTCTTCATCTCCTCGACCTCCGCATCGACCAATGAAGTTGCAGCTTTGATTTCTTGGCTTCACAGCTCGACGATCTCGCCGCCTCCGTCAGTATTCTCCGGTTGGAATCCTTCTGACTCAGAACCATGTCAATGGCACTTGCTCCTCCTCCGAGAACAAACTCGTTACAGAGATCAATGTCGTCTCTGTTCAATTAGCTTTACCTTTCCCTCCTAACATCTCTTCGTTTACCTCACTTCAGAAACTCGTTATCTCCAACACTAATCTCACTGGAAGTATGTCTTCTGAGATAGGAGATTGTTCTGAGCTTAGAGTTATTGATTTGAGCTCAAACAGTCTTGTTGGTGAAATACCTTCAAGTCTTGGTAAGCTCAAGAATCTCCAAGAACTCAGTTTAAACTCCAATGGCCTCACTGGAAAGATCCCACCGGAACTTGGCGACTGCCTTGCTCTCAAGAATCTTGAGATATTCGACAATTACTTATCGGGAAATCTACCGCTAGAGCTTGGAAAGATCTCGACTCTGGAGAGCATAAGAGCCGGAGGAAACTCAGAGCTTTCAGGGAAGATCCCAGAGGAGATTGGAAACTGTCTGAATCTGACGGTTTTAGGGCTCGCCGCTACGAAAATATCCGGTTCTTTACCTGTTTCGTTGGGTAAACTAAGTAAGCTTCAGTCTTTATCGGTGTATTCCACAATGCTCTCAGGTGAGATACCTAAAGAGCTTGGAAACTGCTCTGAACTTATCAATCTGTTCCTATATGACAATGACTTGTCCGGCACGCTACCAAAAGAGCTTGGAAAGCTTCAAAACCTAGACAAGATGCTTCTATGGCAAAATAATCTACACGGACCCATCCCTGAGGAGATTGGATTCATTCAAAGCTTAAATGCCATTGATCTTTCTATGAACTATTTCTCAGGAACCATCCCTGAATCGTTCGGTAACTTGTCGAATCTCCAAGAGCTTATGCTTAGCAGTAACAACATCACCGGGTCAATACCTTCGGTTCTAAGTAACTGCACACAGCTTGTTCAGTTGCAGATTGACGCCAATCAGATTTCAGGTTTGATTCCGCCGGAGATTGGATTGCTTAAGGAGCTCAACATCTTCTTGGGATGGCAGAATAAGCTAGAAGGGAATATTCCGGCAGAGCTAGCCGATTGTCAGAATCTTCAAGCTCTTGACTTGTCTCAGAATTTTCTCACAGGAGCTATACCTTCTGGATTGTTTCAGCTTCGTAATCTGACTAAGCTCTTGCTTATATCCAATGCCATCTCCGGTGTTATCCCACCGGAGATCGGAAACTGCACTTCACTTGTCAGATTAAGGCTTGTCAATAACAGAATCACAGGAACAATCCCTAAAGGAATAGGGTTTCTTCAGAACCTTAGCTTCCTCGACTTGTCTGAGAAAAATCTCTCCGGTCAGGTTCCTTCAGAGATAAGCAACTGCAGACAACTCCAGATGCTGAACTTGAGCAACAACACTCTTCGAGGTTATCTCCCTCTCTCTTTGTCTTCTTTAACAAAGCTTCAGGTACTTGATGTCTCTTCAAATGACTTGACTGGTAAGATACCTGATAGTCTAGGTCATCTCGTTTCGGTCAATCGGCTCATTCTTAGTAAAAATTCCTTCAGTGGTGTCATCCCTTCGTCTCTCGGTCACTGCACCAATCTTCAGCTTCTTGATCTCAGCAGTAATAACATCTCTGGAACCATACCAGAGGAACTCTTTGACATTGAAGATCTAGACATTGCCTTAAACTTAAGCTGGAACTCATTAGATGGCTTTATCCCAGCAAGGATCTCAGCGCTTAACCGCTTATACGTGCTGGATATTTCGCATAACATGCTTTCAGGCGACCTCTTCGCGCTATCCGGTCTAGAAAACTTAGTCTCTCTGAATATCTCTTACAATAGATTCTCAGGTTATCTCCCAGACAGTAAAGTGTTTAGACAGCTGGTTGGAGCAGAGATGGAAGGAAATAATGGACTATGTTCCAAAGGTTTAAGGTCTTGTTTCGTCAGTAACAGTACACAGTTAAGTACACAGCGCGGTCTCCACTCACAGAGATTAAAGATAGCCATTGGATTGCTAATCAGTGTGACAGCGGTTCTAGCGGTATTAGGCGTGTTAGCGGTTTTACGGGCAAGACAAATGATTCGGGACGGTAACGATTCAGAGACTGGAGAAAATATGTGGACATGGCAATTCACACCTTTTCAGAAACTCAACTTCACAGTCGAACACGTACTCAAGTGCTTGGTAGAAGGTAATGTTATAGGAAAAGGTTGTTCTGGGATAGTGTACAAAGCTGAAATGCCTAACCGAGAAGTCATCGCAGTGAAAAAACTCTGGCCAGTGACAGTGACGTTGCCTAATCTGAATGAGAAGATTAAAACATTTGGAGTTCGAGATTCATTCTCAGCTGAAGTCAAAACACTTGGATCGATCAGACACAAGAACATTGTAAGGTTCTTGGGATGTTGTTGGAACAAGAACACTAGACTTCTTATGTATGATTATATGTCAAATGGGAGTTTGGGAAGTTTGCTTCACGAGAGAAATGGAGTTTGCAGCCTAGGATGGGAGGTTAGGTATAGGATTATACTGGGTGCAGCTCAGGGTTTGGCTTACTTGCACCATGACTGTGCTCCTCCCATTGTTCATAGAGACATCAAGGCTAATAATATTCTGATTGGTCCAGATTTTGAACCTTATATTGGAGATTTCGGGCTTGCTAAGCTTGTTGACGATGGGGATTTCGCTCGTTCTTCCAACACCATTGCTGGTTCATATGGTTACATAGCTCCAGGTACTTCCCTCATTTTCTATTTTCCTACTAATTAATAGATTGACTTGAGACATCATAGTTACTAGGATATATAGTAGGATTCTAATCAAATTTGTAGAAATTTGTAGTAGTATTAGGGGACTTAATTAATCCATCCCTAGTTACTAGCAGAAAATATCAATTGGTAATAATCTTATATATTCCCATATGTAGAATACGGATACTCAATGAAGATAACAGAGAAAAGCGACGTGTATAGCTACGGAGTCGTGGTTCTAGAGGTACTAACGGGTAAGAAACCGATCGATCCAACGATACAAGACGGTCTCCACATAGTGGACTGGGTCAAGAAAATCAGAGATATACAAGTAATCGACCAAACATTGCAAGCGAGACCAGAGTCAGAGGTCGAAGAGATGATGCAAACGCTAGGAGTCGCGCTTCTATGCGTTAATCCAATACCCGAAGACAGGCCTACAATGAAAGATGTGGCTGCTATGCTTAGTGAGATACGTCAAGAAAGAGAGGAATCAATGATAGTTGATGGTTCTTCGGGAAGTTGTAACAATGGAGGAGAACGTCGCAGAGATGATTCTACTTCATCGGTAATGCAACAAACGGCTAAGTATTTGAGAAGTAGTAGCACGAGTTTTTCGGCGTCTTCTTTGCTTTACTCTTCTTCTTCTTCTGCTACTTCCAATGCTAGACCAAATCTTAAATAGATGGGTAATTATGTTTCTAAGTGAACAAGCTTCTACGTCTGATGTTTTTTTTAATCTATATAACGTTGAGATGAACTCTTTGTTTTCAACCAAGAAGATATTAACGAGACTAATCTCGTCTTTGAAAGCAATCTCAAACAAGATAGATTATGCTCTTAAAGAGCTTATTGATAGAGAAATCTAAAACTGAAAAATGAGATAGCTCATAGAGCTTTATTCAAGTGCATAAAGAAAAGGGGAAGATGAATAAACTAGATTGTCACCAAGAGATTAGGATTTGATTGAACTTCACAAGAGCCATGTGTATAGGAGATTAGTCGATCTCACTCAGAGGTATTTGCGACCTCTCTGTCTCACTAAGAGCTCAGGTTTCCTTTAGTCGATCTTCCTTGTTATTTGCTTCTCATCTATTAGCCAACTACACTTAGCATAAAACCAATCTGTTTCTCTCTTTGACATTGTAACAAACACCTTGTGTGCGCCCAATTAATACCTCCATGACCCTAAAATATACAAAATAACAGAGGGGGTGAGACCAATGTTTGAAGCCAAAGACAATGTCAAATTTTACCTGTGATCTATGGATAAATGGCATAATGATTTCCCATTTCTGTCTCTAATCTTTTCAATTCGTCCCCTGCAAAGTAAATAAACAAACTCGTTCTTCTTATTGAGTATCTTCGTTTTTTGCTACCGGAAGCAATCATGATTCCGATCACAAAGAACATCTAAGGCCATTCATTCGATTCGATTGTTTTGGTATTGGCACTAAAAAAAATGGTTGATTGCATCACTTAAATAGTATCACAAAAGTAAATGATATTAATTTAAATGACTTATTAATAAATGATGCATGCTTATGTATTTAGCATCAGTTATTATTATTGATGTCGTAATCAAATAATTTGACATCAGTTAAATAAAAGTGATATAATTTATTTGAATTTGCATCAATTCAAAAAAATTTAATAGAAAATATAATTTACATCACTTAATATAATGATAAAAATTTTATATCAATTAAATAAATGATACAAAACTGATATCAATAATAAAATGATGTTAATTCACGCACATTCGATTTAAATTAAATAAATATATGTATTCCAGAAATTTATTATATCAGTTGCATATAACTGATGCAAGTTAATATTAATTTACATGTGTCAAAACTCAAAATATTCAATATTAATCTCTTTTATTCTCCAAGGATCAATTTATTTTTCCATAAAAAATCAGAATCAAACATATATTACTATTTCCCAAAAAAAGTTTTATAAATTTCTATTATTAATTATTTTAAAGATACGAAAATAATATTTTTTAAAATAGAAATGATGTTTATGTTTATTTTATTTATGAAAATATAATAAATACGTTTTCCACCTAACAAACCTGCAAAAATATTTTTTTTTCAAAATAATTAATCATTATTTCACAAATATTTCCATAATTAATAATTATTAAAAAAATCGTAAATGTTTAAAAATCACTATTATCACAAATGTTTAAAAATCAATATTATCACAATTAATCAATATTATCACAAATGTTTAAAAATTAATATTATCACAAATATTTTCCATAAATAATAATTATAAAAATAAAAGAAAACAGATATGTTTAGATATCGTAACCTGTTCTCCATCTATATAAGAAAAAAAAAATTGAGAGTGATCAAATCAAAAACTTTAGTAGAAGTTCTTCTTTGAATGTCAACAAGACAACCACTGGTAAATCAAATTATGCATTTACAACACATCTTCAACATATAATCATCACATCTAAAACATTTAAAGGTAAAATTTATTTTCTTCTCCCTATTTTATATCAAGTTTTTTTTATGATCAAATATAGAATTCTAATTGTTCCTCTGTTATTTTTGTTTATGTACTCAGAAAATCTCAAGATGAAACAATAATGTCATGAAGACAATGGAAAAAAAAGGGAGGGAACAAAAGCAATATGTGTTTCATATAAGAAGATACATATGACACTTCAGCAAGAAGAAAAAAAGCTCAGTTATCAATTTATGATCTGAGTTCATATCAGTCTTTTTTTTTCTGTTTGTAATTCAACGTTGAATTTATGATCTGATCAGTTCATATCAGTTTTTTTTTCTTTTTGTTGAATCTATATTAAATTAGATGCATTGTATTTATGTTTATTTATTTATTTTGTAAATAACAATTTTAATAAAAGATATTAGTACATATTCGAAAAGATTTTAATAGATATCAAACACAATTTTTTTCATATTAAAATAATTTCGAAAATATTTTAAATAAATGAATCTGTTATTATTATTAAAACAAGAAATATTTTATTAGTATCAGTTATTCATAAATGATACCAAATATTAAAATCATTTATAAAAACTGACACAATAATTTAAAATCATTTGTTATAACTGATTTAATATAACATTAGTTTGAAATAAATTGATGTAAATTATTTGCATCAACAAATAATAAATAATTTTTTAAAGTGATACAAATTATATTTACATCATTTAAATCTGATGCAAATATAGAAAAAAAATGATTTAAAACAACACATTTTTTGTAGTGCGGCTATAAAACAGCTGGATAACTTGAAGAAATTGTCTTGTCTAAGGTCCGGGAAATCAAAATTAATAATGTACTGTACAAAAGCATCTCTCCAAAACATGTTTCAGTGAGACAAAAAAGACACTTAACTTGATAACATCATGAGAATGTGAAACTGGAGATAAAATGTCTCCTTTTATTATCGAAAAAAAAAACTAAAACAAATCGGGTTACGGTCGATTTCAAATTCATAAAACAATATAGACATCCTTTTATTTGGAAAAAAAGATTAAGCCATAAAAAATGGAAAAAAGGAAATAAATATTAATTAATAAACAATAATTTCCTTTGGATTTGGGTCCTAGGTTTTGATAGAAAACCAAACCTAAGGCCGCAGACGGCCAGACCTAATCATAGAGAGCCTAACTACGGACGTGAGAGAGAGAGATTAAAGAAGCTTTTACAAGGTGCTTTTTGATTAATCCACAAGAGAATCCCTAAAGCTTCTTCTGCGTTCCGAGTATATGACAACTCTTGAAGATTCTTTTTACACAGATCTGGACGACTTATCTGATAACGAAACCGAACTAGAAGATGGAAGAGACAAGGAAGAAAAGATTGATATGGACATGGCAGAGTTAGAAGAAACCCTTAACTATGATGATCTCGAGAGCGTTTCTAAGCTACAGAAAACTCAGAGATACGCTGATACAATGCAGAAAGTGGAACAGGCAGCTCTCGGAAAGGATTTAGAGATATTCGAAGATGATCTTGAATACAACAAGCTAATTGTGGATTGCAATAAGCTCTTGGTTGATATAGAGAATGAGATTGTCATCATCCACAACTTTATCCGCGACAAGTACAAAGTTAAGTTCCAAGAGCTTGAGACGCTGGTACATGACCCAATCGATTATGCCCGTGTTGTGAAAAAAATTGGGAATGAGACAGATTTAACAACCCTTGTTGATCTCGAAGACCTTGATCTTCGACCAGCGACTAATATTGCTCTTTCACTTGCTTCTTTAACCACAAAAGGGAACCCACTTCCAGATGATGTCCTACGTAAGACGTTAGACGGTTGTGATCGGGTTCTTGATCTTGACTCCGCAAGAAAGAAGGCTCTTGACTTTGTCGAAAGCAAGATGAGATACATCGCACCAAATCTCTCGGCCATTGTCGGGAGTGCTGTTGCAGCCAAGCTCATGGGAACTGCTGGAGGTTTATCAGCACTTGCAAAAATGCCTGCCTGTAATGTTCTACTTCTTGGCCACAAGAGGAAGAACCTAGTCGGATTCTCTACTCAACGTCACAGTCTCGTGTGGGTTATCTAGAGCAGACAGAAATTTTCCAAAGCACGCCTCCTGGACTTCGAAGTCGCGCTAGAAGGCTCTTGGCTTCAAAATCGACTTTGGCGGCTAGAGTTGACGCTACTAGAGGAGATCCATCTGAAACAAAAGGGAAAGCTTTGAGGGAAGTAATCTGCAAGACTATTGGTAAGTGGCAAGAACCTTCTCCTGCAAGGCAACCTAAGCCACTTCTTGTTCCTTATTCTGAGCCTAAAAAGAGAAGGGGTGGTATCCGTCTAAGAAAAAGGAAAGAAAGGTATCAAGTGACAGACATGAGGAAGTTAACCAACAGGGTATCCTTTGGTACACCCGAAGAGAGCTCTCTTGGTGATGGATACGGTGATGGATATGGAATGCTTGGTCAGGCTGGGAGCAATAGGCTGCGTGTTTCGAGGAAGCTTAAAATTAATGCTAAAAAGCGACCGAACACAGGTGGTGCTACTACCTCTGGTTTGAGGACATCAAGTTTGGCTTTCAGTCTTGTGCAAGGACTAGAGTTGTGCAATCCTCAAGCAATCGGATTAGGCAGTGGGATTCAAAGCAGTTACTTTTCAGAGTCAGGAGAACTCAAGAAGATGTAAACTTCCCACACAGAAAGAGAAAACTTGAATAGGACATCTCAAACGAACCTCTATTTCTCACAAATTGTTGAGACTATATTTCTAATTTATTTCAAGAATGTTTCATTAATTAGTTTTTACTAATCAAGTTATAATTGCAACCATTTTTTTTGTTTTCTGGCGACCAGAAAATGCTAAAAACAGTGTTGTTTTGTGATCTCTTTAGCTATCATCCTTAATAGCTACAACCAGTTTTGAAAATGGAACCGACATGGATGCTCGATCCAAGGATCATTGCCTACTTTCACTTGCACTGAGTCCAATCATATAATTCATGAGTCTTGGTTGATAGGTTGTAAACATATAGAGGAGAGTTTAAAGAAGAATCATTCGTGATGTTTAAGAAGTTTAAGGTAATTTGTGTATACACTGAGTTTAAACATCCAATGAGTTCAACCAATTTTGTGAAATAGATAAGATTCATTAGAATTTACTACAACTTATACATCGCATCATCTTCTGATGTATTGCAGGAATCTTAGCCTCTCATCTTAATTCCTAACAAACTTCGCCTAGGATATTTTGGCATCTCTGAAATTTATAAATATGGTTATCTTTAAGGGAACAATATGTGATGGTTGATCCATTTTAAATTTACAATAGTTATTTCTCTTTTCTTCTTAATATAAACAAAACATTTGTTTGCCAAAAAAAACCCCAAAATTTTAACTTATTGATAAATCATGGAAGTTCCGCACCATTGCCCATAATCTCCCGTCAATCGAGGTCAGTGGTTGATAATACCATGTTTAAGGCGTAAATTACTCTCCCAAAGACACTAGAACGCCACCTACTTGATGATTTTGAAATAATTTTTTTTTGTTGATTGGAAATGCAAAAAAAAATTCCTATAATACTACAGAAATCTAGTTGTATATAATGTTTCTGTTATATTTTGTGTATATATATATATATAATATATATATACTAACACCAAAAAAAAATTTATATTTTCAAAGCAATTTCCCATGCATGCTCTCCATGTGAATGCAAAAATTGTAAATAATAATAAAAGGGAAAGTCTGCCCAATCCTAGTGATGTCGCAATTTTCTATTGAATAATAAATAGTTGTTTTATAACAAAGCTTAAAGTTTTATTAGAATTTATTCAAAGATATAATAGAGTAATTGAGATTACAAAATATAAAATTAAGGAGGAAGGATATTTGAGGGTTTAGAGGATTTAGGTTTGCAGCAGCACGTTAGTCCTTTACAGTAGCCTCCAGGAAACCCCATGCCAATGCAAAGTGTCTTGCAGTCTGGTTTAACTCCATGTGCACATATACCCGGACACTTTGGATCATATATTTCTGATCTTGAGTCTAATCCTGTATAAATATTATATCCATAACCCAAAAATCAACCATTATATATCATCAATATGCTGCAAAATATATTTTAATTACTATTATAAATCTACTATTATTTTTTTTTGTCAATCAAATATTAATTAAAAAAGAACTCCACGGTTAATAGCCCAAATCGGTGGGAAAATGTTTACAAAGGAAGTTGCAGAAATAAAAGATCTAGACGACTGTGCAAGGCAACCTGCCCTCAGATTCGAGGAACGTGTAATCTTTGACAAAGAGAAAAGTGGAAAAGCTGTCTTTAGCATGTGAAAATCGTCTAAAATATTTGAAACCTACTAAAATTTATATTAAAGGAAAAACAAACATGAACAAAAATGTAATTATTTTGTGTGTGTGGGGTGGGGTGCGGGGGGGGGAGAGAAATAATATTTCTTAAATTTGTTACTGTATTCTACTTGTAAATAATTTTAGATTATACCTTACAAATAATAAGCATTAATATAATTTGGTATACTTAACTCACCTTTGATGAAAAATAATACAATGATAAAAACTGTAGTGAGATTGTATGGAGATTTCCGAACATCCATTTAAAAGAAATAGTAATCTTGGTATATTGAGAGTGAATGCTATTTATCAGTTTTTTGTAGTAGTAATTCAAGAGATTTGAGCTCTTGATATAGTCAAGTTCAAATCTAAGTCATGCATGTTTAGGTGGAAAATTAATTAGTATATAATTTGTTTTGGCAACGTGAGAAATAGCTAGTAAGGTAACTTTGACTTTTTTATACAATAAATACAATGTTATAAGAAAGAGTCTTTATTAACCCTTTAGTCAAGTTCAAATCTAAGTTATGCTTGTTTAGGTGAAAAAATTAATTAGTATATAATTTTGTTTTGGCAATGTAAAAATTAATTAGTTTATAATTTTGTTTTCTACCTTAATATAATAAACACAATAATAAGAAAGAGTCTTTATTAAGCCTTTTTAAAAAAAGTCTTTATACAATGAAATTTTTTCTCATTATTTTAAAGTGTTTCTAACAGAGTAATAGCAATAATTAAATAACTATATTTTATTTTCTATTTCCAAAATGGATGTATGACATTTTTTATAATTATGGTGATTCATCTGATGGTTATGTTTTTTTATATAAATAATATAATTTTGTTTTAATAACATCACTTTGTGTTTTTCTTTAAAACACTTTACTCCTTTCTTTTTTTTTTTGTGCACCAAACACTTTACTCTATTTCCAATTATGTTGATGAAGTAATATTAATTTACTCTATTTCCAATTATGTTGATGAAGTAATATTAATTTACTCTATTTCCAATTATGGCTTTTCTCTCTTCTCCTTCCTCCACCTCATCAATTCTTATTTTCAATTTTAATAAATTAATTCACATCATCAAAAAACATAAAATCTAAAGATAATGCATCAATTAATTCACTCATTTGTATAATATTTTATTATTATTAAAAACAATCATTTAAATAATAATTTAAACTAAAATATAAACCAAACAAAATGAAAAAAATACAGTAAAAAAATATAAAGTAAAATATGAATAGAGATTAAATAAACAAAGATATATAACAAAAAAAGAGAAAATATTAATCAAGTGCTCAAGAATTAAAATAATATATATTTATGAGAAATGTAGAAGGTTAATTGAAAAAAATATAGTAAAGAAAACCTATTCTGAACATCACACACACCAAAAAAATATAGTGAAAAATACTAAGAAGGAATTTGAAAAAGCTACTTGTAATAAAAACAATTACATCGTAGTGGTAGATTGTAGAATTTTAATTAAACTTTTTTAAAAAAATCTATGTTTGGATAAATACACATATTTTATGAGAATCAATATAAAAGAACACTATATAGACCATAGTAGACTATAAATATTTTAAAGTAAAAAAAATATATATGTGAACATAATTTTTCTTTTGTCAAACAGTTAAGATAAAATTTGCGAAATTTACATGTAGTATATAACACTGTTAAAGAAATTTGCGACAAATGGTAGGTATATTCTCTAATTTTTTTTATGTCTACGTTAGTAAGTAATGATCACTCATCCGATAAAAAAAAGAGTATTGGAAGATGAAAAATAGTTATGATATATCTTCATAATCAATCTATATATATAAAGCTAACTTTGCTCATTTCTCCTTCCTCCACATCAGAATCCACCTAATTAATTTTTTTTACATAAAAAATACTATTTTTAATATTCATTCATTGCATATTTATTAATTATAATTAATAATAATAAAAAATAAATAAAAAATGAATTAACTAAAATTAATTAAATTTTAAAATAGTATAAACAATAATATAATTTTTAGTAAATAATAAAATAATAACTATCTAAAAAGAAATTAAGTAAATTAAATGAAAATTTTAAAATAGTAAAAATAATACTATAAATTTGTTTTAGTAATAATGTTATTATTAAAATTATAACCAAATTATATTCCAAAATTTAGAATGTGTTAATGAGTTTTAGAATGTAAGTAAGATTTTAATGCATGGTTATGTAATTGTATTTACAAAAATCTAAACATGAAAATAAAATTGAAGTGAAACATTAGTTTCTAAGAAACATATATCATAAAGATTTATTATTAAATTTTACTTATAAGAAAGAAAAGATTAATTACTTAACTTAACTGAACTTAAAAGTTTTGATCTAAAACAAATACATTGTAAGGGGCACACTTTTTTTTGGGAAAACTAGGAAAAAGAATTTTGAAAAAAATAATCTATTTAAAAAAACAAAATCAATGGTCAGGAAATATAAAAAAATGATATGCAAACCGTTACAAAAAGTGGCATGTTTGTGTAGCATATCTCATAAGGTATATTATCAAATGGAGCTACAATTTTATAACATGATATAAAACATATATAACAAATATAACATATATATATATATTATCAAATGCTTTTAACCCAAAACATTGACAAAAACAACATATTTAAAGTACACTATGTTTTTATTAGAAGACGAAGCTGGGGTTGCATCACAAAATTAACATCTGCAAATAACATATGAGATTTTAGAAAAATATGTAGCTTGGATTAGTGAATAGATATTCATTGTGGGGTTTAAATGTTTCATCATTTATGTTGTAAACACACAGATGATGGATCTTCCATAACCGGCCCATACATGTCCTAGTGTGTAAGGCCTATGGCCGAAGGCCCATTACCTATTTCCTATTCCTAGTCGGTTTTGTACTAAGGGTTTATCTATCCCTATATATGTAACATTCGATTGAATTAATAATAAGAAGAAGAGAAAACCTTCTTCGAGTTTCTCTAGTTTACAACACGTTATCAGCACGATTTGTTCTAAAATCCAACTGAAAAAAACCCTAAACCCTAAACCGCCGCCACACACCATCCTTGGTTCGTTCAAGCTCAAAAAAATCGGATCAAGTTCTGTTCGTTGTCAGCTCATGTTCGTGATCAAATTTCTGTTCGTTTTTTGTCCGAGGTTCGTGATCAAAAGCTCAAGGTACATCCGAGGTCTTTAGCTCCCGGATCAATCCAGTCAACCCCAAACGGTGGAAGATAAATAATCAAACCTTATAAGAACACATGTATCGAATCTGGACTTAAATCCTATAAGAACCCTAAATCTACAAGTAGACAATCAACAAACAAATCCCTAAGCTTTGATTTCCTAAAACCCTAAAAACCCTAAAACTTTAAAATTTGGTTGCTTGAGGTTTAGGATTGCTTAGATTGATTGCAATTGAACTGATCATGATATGTTTAAAATCTGGTTGTGATTGCTTGTTTACTTGTTGCATGAAAGCCTTAGAACTAGAAACCTAAAATCGAAAATATTAATTTGTTTTGTTCTAAGTTTAAATTCGATTGTTCTTGGTTGTTTGTTTAAAATTAAAACCCTAAAATCAATCCTTGAAATCGTAAATCCTAGAGAATTTTGTCTCATTAAAATTTTGTCATTATCCTGTTTAAAGAAAAAGGAAAATTTAAGAAAAATGAATTTTTATCTAAAAAAAAGGAAAATTGATAAAACCTGAAATTATGTGCATATTTCTGTTCATACAAGAATTTGTCTAGGATTGTATTTTCATGCATGTTAAGCCACGAAATTAAGCATAAAGGCAAGACATGTTTCGGTCTCAAATACCGCATTTAAATTGATGGCATGTTTCGGTCTCAAATACCGCATGGCCTAAGACTAAAATAAATACATGGTTCGGTCTCAAATACCGCATGCTAATGATCAGATGCATGTCTTCTATTGTGTAGATGGCAAAGCTAAACAATCTCCAATATACTGTCCTTAATGTCTCGGGAGACAATTACTTACAATGGGAATTGGACACTAAGATCAACCTGAAATCAAAAGACCTATGCGAATGCATTGAGGATGAGAATGACTGTTCTGAAAAGAGTAAATATAAGGCGATATTACATATACGCCATCACCTTGCTGAGAGTCTCAAGAACCAGTACCTTACCATAGAAGATCCTCTTGACCTTTGGACAGAGTTGAAAAACAGATATGTACACCAAAAGATGGTGCCCCTACCAAAGGCTCAATTCGATTGGAAAAACCCTAAGGATCCAGGATTTTAAATCTGTGGATGAGTATAATTCAGAGCTATTTAAGATAGTCTCGATATTGAAATTATGTGGTAAGGAGGTTACTGAGGAGGAATTGCTAGAGAAGACATTCTCTACCTTTCACACTAATAACATACTGTTTCAGCAACAATATCGTGAAAAGGGGTTTTAAGACATATGCAAGCCTCATCTCTTGTTTGCTACTTGCTGAGCAAAACAATGAGCTATTGTTGATGAACAGTGCTGTGAGGCCTCCTGGATCTACCCCTTTACCAGAGGCTCACAAGGTTGATATTGCTAAGAAAGAGCATAATGAGCCCAAGGAAACTAATGAGACCAACTACGTCCATAGAGACAAGTATCACGGCCGTGGCCGTGGTGGTCGTGGCAATTACCAAGGAAATAACTATGATGGTCATGGTTGTGCGAATCGATCAGACTTTGGTCGTGATCAAGGTAGTGACCGCGGAATTTTCAAACCGCAACATAAGACCAAATCCATTTTCCATAGATGTGGTATGGAGAATCATTGGGTAAAGACATGCAGAACACCTAATCACCTTGTTGATCTCTATAAAGAGAGTTCGAAAAAAAGAGAATCCAGAAGCTAACCTTGTTCATCTCGATGGTGAAGAAGATTTCGACCATGAGAATGATGACCAATTGGATTATGAAACTTCTGATTGCCTAAGAGAAGATAATTAAATTTCTTATTGGTTGTATTGATTTATTTTAATTATCTATGTTTTATACTTTCAATTTTATTGAATTATTATTTTGGTTTAAATTCAATTATTTTATTTCCTTCAACATAAAATTATTTGTTTATGTTTAAAACATAATTCTTGTCCATATTGAAAAATGGCTAAGGACAAGAATATAATTGTAGCGGATAGTGGATTAAGCCACACAATTTTGAAGGATAAGAGATATTTTGCAAAATCTCATTATGAAAAATGTCAATATTAGCATAATAGCGGGTATAGTAAGTTTAATTGAAGGCTACGGCCAAGCACATATTTTATTACCAAATGGCACACATCTTGAACTAAGTGATGCCCTACATTCACCTAGCTCAAAGAGAAGCTTATTGAGTTTTAAGGACATTCGTTTGAATGGTTTCCATATTGAAACAAACGGTGAAGGAAACAAAGAGTTCCTATATATATTACTGAAATCACCCAAGGACATAAGAAGGTCCTCGAGACGATACTGGCACTAGCCACTGGTCTTTACCATGCTAAGATTAATATGATAGAGGCTAATTTGGCAATGAATAAAATGTTCAATGAACAATTCACTTTATGGCATGACCGGCTTGGCCATCCAGGTTCAAACATGATGCGTAAACTAATTATGAATTCAAATGGGCACACTCTAAAACAGAGAAGAGTTATTCCTAAGAATCTCACGTGTGTAGCATGTACACAAAGGAAACTCATTATAATGCCATCACCAGTCAAAGTAATTAAAGAGATTTTCCACTTAAGACTATATGTCTAGACAACGCTGGTGAATTTACATCTCAAGCATTTAATGAATATTGTATGTCCGTGGGAGTAAGTGTGGAACATCCCGTGGCACATGTACATACACAGAATGGATTAGCTGAATCCTTCATCAAACGCATTCAATTAATTGCTCGACCATTACTTATGAGGTCGAAGCTTCCTGTGTCGGCTTGGGGACACACAATATTACATGCATCAGAACTTATAAGCATCAGACCATTTAGTAAGCATAAATATTCGCCATCCCAATTACTAACGGGTCATGAGCTAGACATATCCCATCTAAAAACATTCAGGTGTGCCGTTTATGTACCGATTGCACCATCACATAGAACAAAGATGGGACCTCAAAGGAGTATGGGAATATATGTTGGATATGATTCTCCCACCATTATTAAGTATCTAGAGCCAACTACGGGTGATTTATTTAAGGCTAGATACGCGGATTATCAGTTTGCTGAATCTGAATTTCCTATGTTGGGTGGAGAGACAAACAAGCTGGTCAAAGAAATATCATGGAATCAAACATCCTTAAATTGGCAGGATCCTCAGACTCTAGCATGTGAGGCAGAGATCCAAAAGATTATACATTTGCAAAAGCTAGCTATTCAATTGCCAGATTCCTTTGCTGACCCAAAGAGAGTAACAAAATCGTACATACCAGCTTGTAATGCACCAGTACGTATTGATGTTCACAAGGAACACAATAATCAAGTTGCTACAGAGTCTAAGGCCCGTTTGAAACGTGGTAGACCATTAGGTTCCAAAGATAAGAACCCTCGGAAATCTAAGAAAGGTGCAAAACAAACCGAGGTTAAGGAAATTATAGACATGGCCGCGGTAAATACTAAGGCACCGAATGAGGTTTGGGACGCTGAACCTCAAGGACCTGAAGGTATTGATAATAATGAAATCTCAATCATTTATATCATGTCTGGAATACAATGGAACCGTAAGAATGTCGACATTGATGAAATATTTGCATACAAGGTAGCACTTGAGATAAATGAGGATCATGAACCCACGTCCATATTAGAGTGCACTCAAAGTAAAGATTGGTTAAAATGGAAAGAAGCCATTGACGTGGAGTTAAGTTCATTAAAGAAAAGGAATGTGTTTGGTCCGATCTTAAGGACACCATTCGATATAAAACCAGTTGGACACAAATGGGTCTTTGTAAGGAAGAAAAATGAGAATAATGAAATCGTGAGATATAAAGCACGGCTTGTAGCACAAGGTTTCTCTCAAAGACCAGGAATATATTATGAGGAGACATACTCCCCTATGATGGTTGCAACGACTTTTAGATTTCTAATAAGTCTGACTATAAGAGAAAAACTGGATTTGCGGTTAGTGGATGTTGTAACCGCATACTTATATGGTCCACTAGATAATGAAATATATATGAGATTACCAGAGGATATTGAGTTCAAAGATAAGAGTGGTTCTCGAGAACAATACTGCATAAGGCTAAACAAATCCCTTTATGGGCTGAAACAAAGTAGGCGTATGTGGTACAATAGATTAAGTGAGTACCTAAGCAAAAAAAAGGTTATAAGAATGATCCCATCAGTCCATGTATTTTTATAAAGAAGTTTGCAAACAAGGGTTTGTAATCATAGCAGTATATGTGGATGATTTGAATATCCTAGGAACCTCTGGGGAAATGACCCCAAACAGTTGAATATCTCAAGAAAGAATTTGAAATGAAAGACCTAGGTAAAACTAATTTCTGTTTGGGATTGCAGCTTGAGTACATAAATGATGGAATCCTTGTGCATCAAATGGCATATACTGAAAAGGTACTCAAGAGGTTTAATATGGACCAAGCTCACTCATTGCCTAGCCCAATGGTTGTGAGAAGCTCTAATTTGGACAGTGATCCATTCGGTCCAAAGAAGGACGATGAAGAGATTCTCGGTCCGGAAGTGCCATACCTCAGTTCTATAGGAGCGTTAATGTTCTTGGCTAGCCACACTAGACCGGACATATGTTTTGCCGTGAACCTCCTAGCAAGATTTAGTTCTTGTCCGACCCAAAGGCACTGGAACGATATCAAACATGTGTTGCGTTACCTACAAGGAACGCTTGATTTGGGTTTATATTATACTAACTATAACAAAGAAGGTTTAGTTGGTTTTGCTGATGCAGGTTATTTATCGATCCACATAATGCAAGGTCTCAAACCGGCTACGTGTTTACGCACGGTGGTACAACAATTTCATGGCGTTCGATGAAATAGACTATTCCGGCCACATCATCTAATCATGCCGAAATCTTAGCTATGCATGCAGCCAGCCGAGAGTGTGTGTGGTTGAGGTCGATGACTCAACACATCCGATCAGATTGTGGAATGGCCGACGACAAAGAAGCGACTATTATATATGAGGACAATACGGTCTGCATCGCACAACTCAAAGAAGGGTACATTAAGGGAGATCGGACAAAGCACATATTGCCTAAATTCTTCTTCACACATGAACTACAAAAGGCCGGAGAAGTTCAAGTGGTGCAAGTTCCGTCCAGCGACAATTCAGCCGATCTCTTCACCAAGTCATTACCGACATCGACATTCAAGAAGCTCACGCATCAGATTGGAATGCGGAGACTTAAGGACTTTTAGTGATTCTTGGAACAGAGGGAGTAATGCGTGCTGTACTCTTTTTCCTTCACCATGGTTTTGTCCCAATGGATTTTCCTAGTAAGGTTTTAATGAGGCAGCACCCCAAGCGCATTACGGAGATCCCTTAGAATTTGCACGGTTATGTCATCCAAGGGAGAGTGTTGTAAAACACGGATGGTGGATCTTCCATAACCGGCCCATACATGTCCTAGTGTGTAAGGCCCATGGCCGAAGGCCCATTACCTATTTCCTATTCCTAGTCGGTTTTGTACTAAGGGTTTATCTATCCCTATATATATGTAACATTCGATTGAATTAATAATAATAAGAAGAGAAAACCTCCTTCGAGTTTCTCTAGTTTACAACAATTTAAGCATTCTTGACTTAGTCTGAAATTCTATTATGGCAGATGATGCATTTGGACAACCTCATTGTAGCGACATAGCAGTAAAATTGTTCATAAAACTTTGTATATTCGTTTTTAATGTAGGATATCAATATGTTTAAATGGTCTCTATAATTAGGGTCAACGTTCGACATTGACGTTAGAACTTTTAAAATTATGCTTTCATGTGATATGAATATGGAATGAACTCTTTTAAAGATAAAATGTCAGAAGATTGTCGACAATATTATTGCGACACTAGACAATGTATGTTATATATAGATTAGTAAAATAAGTATGACATTTATATTGATTTATCTTTTAATCTTCAAATTATATTCATATTCAATGATTCTTATTAATAAAAATTTTAACTAAAATCCCAAGTAAAATCGCAAATAGATATAACAAAGAAATATTATCTTAAAAATATATATGTTGTATATCACTGAGTATAATAAGTTATATACTTATACTCAAAAGTTAGAATGATTCTATTTCAGCTTAACAATTTTTTTTGATAAAAAATATTTTAAATTAAAATCCCGTGCGTGTGCGGGTACAAATTATAGTATTATATAAAGTTAACTTTGCTCACTTCTCCTTCCTCCACATCAGCATCTACCTAATCAATTTTTTTTTGCATAAAAAATATTATTTTTAATATCCATTCATTGCATATATATTACTTATAATTAATTATAGTAAAAAATAAATAAAAAACAAAATAACTAAAATTAATTAAATTTAAAAATAGTATAACCAAAAAGTGATTATATTCCAAAATTTAGAATGAGTTAATGAGTTTTAGAATGTAAGTAAGGTTTTAATGCATGGTGGAGTAAAAAAACAAATTATGTAATTGTATTTATAAAAATCTAAACATGAAAATAAAATTGAAGTGAGACATTAGTATCTAATTAACATATACCATAAAGATTTATTATTAAATTTTACTTATAAGAAAGAAAAGATTAATTACTTAACTTAACTTAACTTAAAAGTTTTGATCTAAAACAAATACATTGCAAGGCGCAAACTTTTTTTTGGAAAAACTATGAAAAAGAATTTTTTAAAAATAATATATCTAAAAAAAAATCAATGGTCAGGAAATATAGAAAAAATGATATGTAAGCCGTTATAAAAAGTGACATGTGATTTGTATAGCATATCTCATAAGCTATATTATCAACTGAAGCTACAATTTTGTAACATGACATAAAACATATATAACAAATAAAACATATATATATATATATATATATATATATATTATCAAATGCTTTTAACCCAAAAAATTGACAAAACAACATATTTAAAGTACACTATGTTTATTTTTGAGAAGACGAAATGGGGGTTGTGAAACAACCCTTCCCTTTTTTTTTTTTTAATAATATTAATTCACTAGTGATCTCATAGCCACTAACAACCTAGCAACAATCAACAACAACAGATAACAAAAACAATTCCATTAAACCAATAAGAATTCCAACAATAACAATCTAATAACCAACAATGCAATAACAAAGTTCCAACATCCTACAATCTACTATCAACTCAACACTAGCAACCTAACAATAACTAGAACACAATCAATCAAGTCGCTAGAATATCCTCCTCCTCATCGCCCTGATTCCACGATCACCTTTACCTGCACCACAAACAAAAATTGCAATGCATGGGTATTTTATAAACACTCAGTAAGGCAATCATCCCATCTACTGGGCTATACACACAAGCAATAGATACATCTATAACCATCAATAAACAATCAACAATAAACAATAACAAACCAGGACTCAACATCGATCGACACCAACATGCATCAACCGACACCAGTTGGAGGTTGCGTCGACCGATGCAAGGCTAACTTGCATCGACCGATGCTCCCATTGCATCTACTGACGCATGCTCGACATAGCACGAAAACCCTAGATTTTACGCGCTGTCCTCGCATTTGTATCGACCGACGCACAAAATGCATCGACCAATGCAATGCCGAGCATCGTTTTCCCCCGAAGCTTTCCGCCGGATCTTTGTTCCTACAACCACAAAACTCGATCTCCAGCCACAAGAAAGCTTCCCAACGTCCCAAATAGCAAACTAACAAGCCTAACCACACATAACAAGCAAATCAGAGATATCTCTAGCTTAGATAAGCCATGGTCATGCACTTACCTTTGCCACAGAAGAAATCCGACAAAAACACAGAAAGAAAACGCTCCTAGGAAGTTCCTACCACGATCTAATCCTCAGATCTCACAGGAAAACGCCACAAACTTCCAACAATCTCCCAAAAACGCTTAAGAACTGATAAGACCTCTTTTCTCTCTGGTTTTTCTCCCAAAACGGCTGAACTCGTCGAATGAGACAAAAACACGACTTAAGGGTTTTCTCTAACCCAAAACACAGCGTTTAACTTAACTCTTCCGCAGAAAACTGAACCTGCATCGATGGATGCACTATATGCATCGACCGATGCAATCCCCTAAACCGGGATTTTGGTTCGCGGATGTTACAATTCTCCCCCACCAACAAGGATTCATCCTCGAATCCCGCAGCACCGTCCATCCGTCAAGGACCTCTGTGCCACCATCAACACGGCCCGCACGTCCTCCGATCGGACTGTACACCGTCAGCCAAGGTTTCCCGTGCCACTGTCACAACAGCCTGCACACCTCCGACTGAACCCCGAGGTCTCCCTCTAGCCAATATACTCACATCAAAGACACTATTTGCTCACAACTCAGTGCTTCCCCTGTCCGTGGTCGCAACCAACGAATCATGCCGGCTCGCTATCATGCCAGCCGCCTTAAGCTACGACATCCAGGAAGTCACCCACACACACTCTCCCGCTCTCGGGTCGCAACCCTCGAGACATACCGGCTCACTACCGAGCTGCGGCTCACAGCTACTGTATCTAGGGAGTCGCAAATATCCTGCTCTTGGGTCGTCACCCTAAAGCGCGCTCTCAGATCGTCATCCGAAGCAACATACGACTCCCACTCTCTGGCCACAAAGTCCATCGAGCTATCGGTATCACACGAGTTGTGCCCTCACGGCCTTGAGCAAACAAGTCTGATGCCATCGAGTATCTCCCAACTAGATCTACCTAATCATTTTCCACAAAAATTTCCCTTTTTAGAAACTATCTAACTCTGGAAACTCCTTTTTGTGGAAACTTTATATTTATGGAAACTTCCCAAAAATAGAAACCCGAGCTATTTCTCTTTTTCCCATGACAACAATCAGTCAAACATAAAGAACAAATACTCATCTGATTAACCTCAAAAATTGTCATATAATCTTCTCCGAAGTCTCCTGAACAAAATCCACACCATAAATGCTCCTCTCCCCCACCTGAGTCCAGCATAACGGTGTACGACACAACCTCCCATACAATGCCTCATAAGGGGCCATCCCAATACTCGTCTGATAGCTGTTGTTGTAAGAAAACTCCACCAAGCTCAAATGATCTGCCCAATGACCACCCCAATCCAACACGCACATCCTCAGTAAATCCTCCAAAATCTGGATCGTCCTCTCTGACTGACCGTCCGTCTGAGGATGATAGGCTGTACTCATATGCACATTCGTGCCCATCTCTGCCTGAAACGCATTCCAGAACACCGAGGTGAACTTGGAATCTCTATCAGACACAATACTAGCAGGCACACCATGCAATTTGACTATCTCCCTCATGTACTTCTTAGCCAAAACCGCTGCTCCATCAGTTTTCTTGATGGACAGAAAGTGCGTAGACTTAGTCAAACGGTCCACAATGACCCAAATCGCATCAAACGTCCTCGACATAGGTAATCCCACCATGAAGTCCATCGTAATCATATCCCACTTCCACTCTGGAATGGGCAAACTGTGCAATAATCCACCAGGAACCTGATGCTTTGCCTTCACTAGCTGGCAAGTGGCACACTTCGCCACCCAATCGTCTACGTCCTTCTTCATTCCGACCCAGTGATAATACCGCTTGAGATCACAGTACATCTTGGTCGCTCCTGGATGAATAGAGAACTTGCTCGAATGAGTCTCTCTCAGTATCTCCTGCCTCAAATCCTCACCCTTGGGAACACAGACCCGACCATGCACAAGAATAATACCATTAGTAGAGACCTGATACTCCGAACCCGCAGCCTTAGAGGCATTCACCAGCCCCTCATCACTCTCCTGAGCTAACCGCACTCTGCTCAACAAGTCCGCTCGATCAGCTGCCTCCATATCCTGTGAGATAGCACACAACCTCAATGCAGTAATCTCACCCACCAACGCCTCCATATCCTTCTCCTAAGCCGAAGCCGCCCGCTTCCGACTCAAGGCATCTGCAACAAGGTTAGCCTTACCAGGATGGTAAGCTATGTCCAGATCATAATCCGCTACTAACTCCATCCAACGCCCTGCCTCAAATTCAGCTCTGGCTGAGTAAAAATGTACTTCAAACTCTTGTGATCTGTAAGTACTTGTACCTTCCCACCATACAGATAAGACCTCCAAATCTTCAGAGCAGAAATCACTGCTGCCATCTCCAAATCATGAGTAGGATAATTAGCCTCGTGCTTCCACAACTGCCGCAAAGCGTAGGCAATAACCTTCCCCTGCTGCATAAGCACACATCCCAACCCCACTACAGAAGCATCTGTAAACACAACGTAGGGCTCGTTCTGCTCAGGCAGTGCTAACACCGGCGTGGTAGTCAACATCTGCTTGAGGCTTGCAAAACTCGCCTCACATTCCGGTGACCACACAAATGGGACCTCCTTTCCTGTAAGCTTAGTCATCGGCTGTGCCATACTCGCAAAACCCCAAAAAAACCTCCTGTAGTAACCCGCTAACCCCAGAAAACTCCGGATCTCAGTGTCACTCTGCGGCCTCGGCCACTCCCTGATGGCCTGAATCTTCTCGGGATCCACTGAAACTCCCTCTGCAGAAACAATGTGGCCTAAGAATCCCATCTCACGCTGCCAGAAACTACACTTACTCAGCTTAGCAAACAACTTATGCTCCCGCAGCTTCTCCAGAACTGCTCTCAGATGTACTGCATGCTCCTCAGGACTCTTAGAATATACCAGGATGTCGTCGATGAAAATGATGACTGGCACGTCTTTGAAACTCTTGTCAAACCGAACGGCATCATCACAAACTCATAATGCCCGTATCTCATCCTGAAGGCAGTCTTCCTCACATATGCCTCATGTATTGGAACCTGATAATAACCCGATGCTAAGTCAATCTTGGAGAACCAAGTAGCACCCCTCAACTGATCCAACAACTCATCAATTCTCGGGAGAGGGTACCTGTTCTTCACTGTGACCCGGTTCAAACTCCAATAGTCGATACACAACCGGAAACTCCTGTCCTTCTTCTTAACAAACAGCATCGGTGCTCCCCACAGTGAACAACTAGGACGGATAAAACCCTTACTCAACAAATCCTCCAGCTGCTTCTTCAGCTCTGCCTTCTCTGCTGGAGCCATCCTGTAGGGCGCCTTAGACAACGGCGTTGTCCCTGGTTCAAACACTATCGTGAAGGGATCAGACCGAGATGGTGGTAACCCTTGCAACGATTGGAACACATCCTCAAAATCCTCCACAACCCGAATACCTCCAACAGAAGACTGTCCCACTGACTCCAGCATCAAAATTGTAACCAAATAGGCCTCACGCCCCTTCTCGATCATCTGCACAGCCGAGATCACGAGACTCCCTGAAGTCGGTCTCACTCCCTCGAAAACCAACTTCCCTTCTAGACGCTCAAAGATAACTCTGCCCCTGTAACAATCCAAATGCACCCTATGACGATGCAACCAATCCATACCCATAATCACATCATACAACTCCACTGGACTGATAATCAAATCTATCGGTGAAACGACCCGACCCGTTTTTTTTATAATAAATAACTAAAAAATAATAATAATAAATAACTACAACTAGTGGTCTCATACCCACTAGGCACCTAACCACAACCAAAACCAATAGCGGAAATAAACAATACCAATATCCAATAATAAAATAACCAATAATCAAAAATAGCAACAATCAAATAACCAATCATTAGGAAACATGAAACCAGCAATCTAGAAATGTTTCTAATGACCCAACTCTAGCAACCTAGCAATGCCAGACAACATCCAATCGAGTCCCTAGAACATCCTCCTCTTCATCGCCTTGATTCGACGATCACACTTTTCCTTTACCTGCACCACAAACACAAATTGAGATGCATGAGTATTTGATAAAAACCCAGTGAGGCAATCCTCCCATCTACTAGGCTATACACACAAGCAATAAGATCCCTACATGCCACAAACAACAATCAATACAACAAACAACACGATATACGAAACATGCATCATCCGTCATATCTGAAAGAAGGGTGTCGACCGACACCAGATGGTGTCGACCAACACTAGCAATCTGGTGTCGACCGACACCATGCTCGACACTCTCGAAAACCCTAGTTTGTGTCGACCGACACCTCCACATGGTGTCAATCAACACTCGCCAAAGTCTCGAGCCGTCCTTGCGTTGGTGTCGACCGACACCCAAGCTGGTGTCGATCGACACCGATGCCGAGCATCGATTTCCTTCGATCAAATACTCTGAATCTCGACTCCACTCTTCTTCAATCCGCTCCATGCATTCCCAAAAGCCAAGACCCAGCAATAACAGCCACGAATAACCATAGAGAACTCAAAGAAACAACAATGGTCATGGTCATGCACTCACCTCTCTACAGGAAATTTCTGACCAACAATGAACGAATACACACTCCCAGCAAGCTTCCCACACGTTCCTAGCCTTGAATCCTCACTCCCACAGCAAGATCTCCCCCACAAAACCTTGAAATCTCACAATCTCTCTCTAGAACCTCAAGAACAATTTTCTCTCTTTGTTTTCTCTAAAAACGGCGAGACAAAACACCAAAAAACGACCTAGGTCGTTTTTCTCACTTAATAGTCCAGTTCTGTGGTTTTCCCTAAACCATACCAACCAAAATCGACGATTAAATCAATTTGATCTAACCAGACCACATAGGGTTCCCCCTGCTCAGGCAAAGCCAACACTGGCGTAGTAGTCAACATCTCCTTCAGGCTTGCTAAGCCTTCCTCACACTCCTGTGACCAAACAAAAGGAACATCCTTCCATGTCAACTTAGTCATAGAACGTGCTCTGCTAGCAAAACCCTGCACAAATCTCCTGTAGTAACCTGCCAACCCAAGAAAACTCCTGATCTCTATGGCATTTTGCGGTCTAGGCCAATCTCTAATAGCCTGGATCTTCTCCGGATCTACAGAAACCCATCTCACGATGCAAAAAACTGCACTTGCTCAACTTAGCAAACAACTTCTGCTCCCGCAGCTTCTCCAGAATTGCCCTCAAATGCACTGCATGTTCTTTAGGACTCTTGGAATAAACCAGGATATCGTCGATGAAAATGATGACACATACGTCCAGAAACTCCTGAAACACGATGTTCATCAATCTCATAAACGCTGCTGGTATGTTAGTCAACCCAAACGACATCACCACAAACTCATAATGCCCATACCTCATCCTGAATGTAGTCTTCCTCACATCTGCCTCATCTATTGGTATTTGATGATAACCCGACGCCAGATCTACCTTGGAGAACTAAGTAGCACCTCTCAACTGATCCAACAACTCATCGATCCTAGGAAGAGGGTACTTGTTCTTCACAGTGACCCGGTTCAAACCTCTGTAGTCAATGCACAGCCGGAAACTCCCATCCTTCTTCTTGACAAATAACACCGGGGCTCCCCACGGTGATACACTAGGACGGATGAATCCCTTACTCAACAAATCCTCTAGCTGCTTCTTCAGCTCTGCCATCTCTGCTGAAGCCATCCTGTAAGGAGCCTTGGATAACGGCGTCGTCCCCGGTTCTAGTTCTATCGTGAAATGATCAGACCGAGATGGTGGTAATCCCTGCAATGACTGAAACATGTCCTCAAATTCCTCAACAACCTAAATACCACTAACCATAGACTACCCCATTGACTCTGGCATTGATATAGTAACCAAATAAGCCTCACGGCCCTTCTCGATCATCTTCCCAGCCTGAATGACCGAGATCAGGAGACTCCCCGAAGTCGGTCTGACACCCTGAAAGACCAACCTCCCTCATGGACGCTCAAACTCCACTCTACCCCGATGGAAATCCAAATGCACCATATGCCGATGCAACCAATCATCCCGAGAATAACATCATACAACTACACTGGACTGATAAGCAAATCCGCTGGCCACGACTCTCCTGCGATCTGAATATCAATTCCTCTGGTTCGTCCAATAACCCTCAGGAACTTGCCTCCCGCAACTCTGAAAACTCCTGAACGCTCCCCGGGATTCCCTCTGATTCCCGCGCTCTCTGCACACTCCGGAGTAATGAAGCTATGAGAAGCTCCAGAATCAAACATAACGTGGGACTTAAACCCGCCCACCAAAGGGTCCCTGTGATCGCCCCGACACTGGTTCCACCAGTCTCTGCAGTCGTGTAAACCTGTGGCGCCTGCTCACTCTGTGCCACATGCTGCCCTCCCGGCTACACCTGCTGCAAAGCTGCCACTGCCATCGACTACAACTTGGGACACAAGGGCCTGATGTGCCCTGGCTCCCTACAATGATAGCATACACGAGCCGCTGCCGTCGGAGAACTCCTCTTGGGACAGCTAGCAATCTTGCGGTCCTTGCTCCCACACTTGAAGCAACTCGCACCACTCGGCGTCTACATAGCCTCCCGCCTCCTCTTGGTTCCCTGCACAGGCTTGCCGCCCCTGCTAGAACCTTCATGATGCTGAGCCTTACTAGGCTGAACTGCTGGACTAACCGCCACTGACTGTGCCCGGATATCCTCCTCAATTTCTGCCGCAGTCTCAACCAGATCTGCACGCGTAGCATAGCTCCGCCCTCTACAGTGAACCCTCAAGTCGTCACATAGGGCCCTCATAAACCTCCTGATCTGATCCTCCTAAGACTCCATAGCCCGACCCCCATAACATAGAAATCGACTGAACTCTATGTCCAGCTCTCGCATTGACTGCGTCCCCTGAGATAACTGAAGGAACTGCACCTCCAACCGGTCCAATGCCTCTCTCGGAAAGTACTTGCGGTTGAACTCCCCCACGAAGTCAACCCAAGTCATCTCCCTCTGCACTCTCCTAGCAGCCACTGATCTCCACCACACCTCAGCATCACCAATCAAGTGGTGAACCCCTATGTCCACCCAAAACTCCTCAGGACATCTCAGAGTGCGGAAGTTACGTTCCACACTCGTCCTCCACGCATCTGGAGCAGTAGGGTCTGTACCAGCCGAAAACCGTACAGTACTGATGTCATGCATCTCCTTGAGCATAGACAAATAACGACTATGCCCTCCCACATCCGCAGCCACTGGCTGCCGCTCCTCCGCCACCACTGGTGGCACTACCTGAGCCTGAGCCGATATCACTGCTGGCAACCGCTCCAACACCTGTGCTAACAAGCCCGCAAGATCAACACCAGGGACTCCAACCGCTGGGATTCCCACACCTGGAACCCTAGCATCACCGACCATTGGAGCATCAACACCGCCCCCTCCGGCCACACTCATTGAATCCTCCTGGACATAATGCGACTCGCCAACACCCTCAGCTGTCACACTCTGGTCCGCAGTCTCACTAACCTCTGGGACTCTGCCCCCACCACGACCACGTCCGCGTCCACGACCACAAAAACATAAACTNCATCTCAGAGTGCGGAAGTTACGTTCCACACTCGTCCTCCACGCATCTGGAGCAGTAGGGTCTGTACCAGCCGAAAACCGTACAGTACTGATGTCATGCATCTCCTTGAGCATAGACAAATAACGACTATGCCCTCCCACATCCGCAGCCACTGGCTGCCGCTCCTCCGCCACCACTGGTGGCACTACCTGAGCCTGAGCCGATATCACTGCTGGCAACCGCTCCAACACCTGTGCTAACAAGCCCGCAAGATCAACACCAGGGACTCCAACCGCTGGGATTCCCACACCTGNAAAGTACTTGCGGTTGAACTCCCCCACGAAGTCAACCCAAGTCATCTCCCTCTGCACTCTCCTAGCAGCCACTGATCTCCACCACACCTCAGCATCACCAATCAAGTGGTGAACCCCTATGTCCACCCAAAACTCCTCAGGACATCTCAGAGTGCGGAAGTTACGTTCCACACTCGTCCTCCACGCATCTGGAGCAGTAGGGTCTGTACCAGCCGAAAACCGTACAGTACTGATGTCATGCATCTCCTTGAGCATAGACAAATAACGACTATGCCCTCCCACATCCGCAGCCACTGGCTGCCGCTCCTCCGCCACCACTGGTGGCACTACCTGAGCCTGAGCCGATATCACTGCTGGCAACCGCTCCAACACCTGTGCTAACAAGCCCGCAAGATCAACACCAGGGACTCCAACCGCTGGGATTCCCACACCTGGAACCCTAGCATCACCGACCATTGGAGCATCAACACCGCCCCCTCCGGCCACACTCATTGAATCCTCCTGGACATAATGCGACTCGCCAACACCCTCAGCTGTCACACTCTGGTCCGCAGTCTCACTAACCTCTGGGACTCTGCCCCCACCACGACCACGTCCGCGTCCACGACCACAAAAACATAAACTCATGAACAGAAGGCTAAGCACACAATTAACATAACACAAAATCATAAACTCACCGTGGAATAATACTGTAGGCTCGAAGAGGATGTTCTAGGACTCCATGCCACACACAATTGACTAACTCACATAATCAATCAAGACATGCAATCCCAAACATCTACAACACAAAGCCTAGTGAACCGGAACCTAGAACCGTAAGGGCTCTGATACCAAACTGAAACGACCTGACCTATTTTTTTTTAATAAATAATAATAATAAATAACTACAACTAGTGGTCCCATATCCACTAGCCACCTACCCACAACCACAACCAACAGCGGAAATAAACAATACCAATATCCAATAATCATCTAATAATAAAATAACCAATAATCAAATATAGCAACAATCAAATAACCAATCATCAGGAAACATGAAACCAGCAACCTAGAAATGTTTCTAATGACCCAACTCTAACAACCTAGCAACGCCAAACAACATAAAATCGAGTCCCTAGAACATCCTCCTCTTCATCGCCTTGATTCCACGATCACACTTTGCCTTTACCTGCACCACAAACACATATTGAGATGCATGAGTATTTGATAAACACTTAGTGAGGCAATCCTCCCATCTACTGGGCTATACACACAAGCAATAAGATCCCTACATGCCACAAACAACAATCAATACAACAAACCAGGCGATATATGAAACATGCATCATCCGTCATATCTGAAAGAAGGGTGTCGACCGACACTGGCAATCTGGTGTCGACCGACACCATGCTCGACACTCCCGAAAACCCTAGTTTGTGTCGACCGACACCTCCACATGGTGTCGATCGACACTCGCCAAAGTCTCGAGCCATCCTTGTGTTGGTGTCGACCGACACCCCAACTGGTGTCGATCGACACCGATGCCGAGCATCGGTTTCCTTCGATAAAAAACTCTGAATCTCGCCTCCCCTCTTCTCCAATCCTCTCCATGCATTCCCAAAAGCCAAAACCCAGCCATAGCAGCCACGAATAACCATAGAGAACTCAAAGAACCATTCACATAAGCACCAAATCACAGAAAAACTAGGAATCTTAGCTTAGATAAGCCATGCTCATGCACTCACGTCTCTGCAGGAAGATTCTGACCAACATTAAACGAATCCACACTCCCAAAAAGCTTCCCACACGTTCCTAGCCTTGAATCCTCACTCCCACAACAAAATCTCACCCACAAAGCCTTGAAATCTCACAATCTCTCTCTAGAACCTCAAGAACAATTTTCTCTCTTTGTTTTCTCCAAAAACGGCGAGACAAAACACCAAAAAATGACCTAGGTCGTTTTTCTCACTTAATAGTCCGGTTCTGTGGTTTTTCCTAAACCAAACCGACCAAAAATCGACCATTAAATCAATTTGATCGAACCAGACCACACTGGTGTCGACCGACACCACCATGGTGTCGATCGACACCTATCCCAGAAAACCAATAATTGGTTTGCGGATGTTACAGCCGACCTCGACTCCCCTGCAATCTAAATCTCCACATCCCTCACTCGATGAAGACTCTCAAGAACTTCCCTCCTGAAACCCTGACGACACCTGTACTCTCACCGGAATCTCCGCTGATACTAGCGCTCTCATCGCACTCCGGAGTAATGAAGCAATGAGTTGCTCCAAAGTCAAACAGAACGTGGGACATAAACCCGCCCACCGACAAGGTCCCTACACAAACCTCATGTGTTGAGAACCTAACATTCAATCACAAGCAAAAACCAACATAATCTGAACTATTGAATTGACCAAGTTCGAATCTCAGAAGTTATACCAGTGATCGCTCCTACACTGGTGCCACCAGTCTTCACAGTCGAGTACACCCGCGACGTCGGCTCGATCCAACCCACCGGCTGCACACCCTGCTGCACTCCTGGCTGACCCCCAGCCTGCACTGTTGCTACTGCCATCTGCTGCTATTTGGGACAACGAGGCTTGATATGCCCCGTCTCCCTACAGTAGTAACACACTCGGGTATCTGTCCACGACTCCATCACCGCCCGCTGCTCCGTCACCTCCCGCTGCTCCGTCACTGCCCTGCTCACCTCTCTGTGGACAGTTGGTCACCTTGTGGTCCCTGCTACCACACCCAAAGCATCTCACACCCCCGTACTTTGATCTCTGCATATCATCAAACTTCTGTTTCTGCCCCTGCGCAGGCTTCCCGCTCTTACTAGGAACAGAATGCGGCTGGGTCTGCTGTGGCTGCACCGAAAGTTTGCACCAAAAGCATAGCTCCTCACTCTGTACCGAGTCCTCAGATCATCCCGCAAAGCCAACAAGAACCTCTGCACCTGAGCCGAGTTTGGCTCCAAAGCCCGGCCTGCATACCCCACAAGCCGACTGAACTCTACATCCAGCTCCCGCACTGTACGGTCCCCTTGAGTCAACCCCAAGAACTGTGCCTCCATGCGATCAAGAGCCTCCGGTGGGAAATACTTGGAGTTAAACTCTCTCACAAAATCCACCCAAGTCATATCCCGCTGCACCCTTCGTGTTGTCACTGACCTCCACCACACACGTGCATCACCTGCCAAGTAGTGCACTGCCAATTTCACCCTAAACTGGTCAGGACACCGAAGCGACCGGAAAAGATCCTCCATCAGCTATCTCCATTCATCCACTACACTCAGATTCGTACCTTCCGAGAAAGACCCCGCTTCCACTCGCTGCAGCTGCACCATCATCAGCACAGAATGAGCATCCACTACCTCGGCCCCCTGTTGCACACATGCCTGCAAACCCGCCACAGGCTGCACCGCTGGGACCTGACCACCAACTACTGGCGGCACCACTGGGTCCTGCCCACCAACCACTGGCGGCACTACTGGAACCTGCCCACCAACCTTTGGCGGCATTGCCGCTGGAAGCTGCGCCAAAACGTTAGCTAGCAAGCCCATCAAGACATCCTCCCTGCCTGGAGCACCCTCCGCTGCAACCCTCACACCTGGGGCAACACCGCGACCGACATCGGGCCCATCCACCCTGCCTTCAGCCAAACCAGCCTGGTCTCCAGACACACTAGGATGAACCTGTGACTCCGCTACCTCCTCACTGGCCATGCTCTGGGTCACACTCTCACTGGCCTCGGGAACCTGACTCCGTCCCCGACCACGACCACGACCACGACCACAACCACGAACACGACCACGACCACGCCCACGACCAACATCATCCCCACCTCTAACCATTTGTATCACTAAGAATAGAAGGCTAAGCAACAAATAATTCTAGTAGCACAAGAACACAACTTACCGTGGAATCACAAAGCAGGCTCGAAGGGGATGCTCTAGGACCTCATGCCAGACACAATTGACTAACTCACATAATCAACTCTAGCATGAAATCCTAAACATCAACAGCAAAATCACAGTGAACCCTAGACCTAGAACCGTAAGGGCTCTGATACCAAAATGAAACAACTCTTGCCGTTTTTTTTAATAATATTAATTCACTAGTGGTCGCATACCCACTAATAACCTAGCAACAATCAACAACAGCGGATAACAAAAACAATTCCATTAAACCAATAAGAATTCCAACAATAACAATCCAATAACCAACAATGCAATAACAAAGTTCTAACATCCTACAATGTTCTATCAACTCAACACTAGCAGTCTAACAATAACTAGACCACAATCAATCAAGTCTCAAGAACATCGTCCTCCTCATCGCCCTGATTCCACGATCACACTTTGCCTATACCTGCACCACAAACTCAAATTGCAATGCATGAGTATTTTATAAACACTCAGTAAGGCAATCCTCCCATCTACTAGGTTATACACATAAGGGCAACCCCAATGGGGGTTATATTTTTAGGGCTCTTATAATTTTGAATTAATATATGATGTACTTTAAGTTGAATAAGAACTTTGGGAAGCATAATTAAAAAATTTCCTTCCAATGGTGGGTTCTAATATTGAGTCTCTTAATTTATATTTTTTTTTGAAATTGAAAAAAAATAAAGTAGAATATGAAATTATTGCATATTAAGATATATGTTTATAAAATTATTACATTTCATAAAATTTTAAACATAATAAAATAGAAGTACAATCCATGAAAAGGGAAAATGATTAATTGTATCCTCCAAATTTTGCTCAAATATTCTCAACCAAATCATGTTGCTAACTGTTAAGCCAAGTGAAAGAGAAATTAAGATTTGACAATCATTTCAACAAAGTGCAGCATCTTTTAAGGACAGAACTGAGCGTACCATAATCACTTCCAGCGATCTGTCCTTTCCAGAAGCAGCGTTTCAATGGTGGTTCAAGGTTTGCAGTG
The DNA here is from genome assembly GCF_000633955.1 of Camelina sativa. Lineage (NCBI taxonomy): Eukaryota > Viridiplantae > Streptophyta > Magnoliopsida > Brassicales > Brassicaceae > Camelina > Camelina sativa. The sequence continues at coordinate 37,310,380 of NC_025695.1, forward strand.
TAGAGACGAACAATTTTTGCCTCTGAATGAATTGAAAGCTGCCACTGTCCTGACATTAGCTATGGCTTCACCAGCGAGCTGTGTTCACTTGGCATGCGCCGCTTCCAGGTCTCCCGAGAATCCAGTCATGAACATTTTCTGTTCCATAGACAAAACAAAGTTAAAATGTAAGAACAACAATAAGAGTACACATTTGCTTTGTAAGAACACAAACCTGTAAAACAGTTGCAGCAACAACAACAGGGAAGACTGCGACAAGGACAAGTGCTAGTCTCCACTGTAGAACAAACCCAGCAGTGTAAGCTACTAGCATCAGTTCCTTATTCTGCACAATTACTGAGATCCTATCTCCTATGGCGGATCTCACATTATTGGCATCAAGAGCTAACCAAGCTGCGATTCTTTCACTTTCATTCTCCTCTTGATCAAACCAAGCCATCTCATTCTTGAGTACTGCAATGAGCATCTTCTCACGGACTCCNGAGCATCTTCTCACGGACTCTCTTGGTCAGATTCTCACCCACAATGTCCCAGAAAGAATGCTGGAGCGTGTTGAAGATAAGTGCTGCGGAAGAGAGACCGATCAAGAGATAACAATACTTATCAATCTGTTTGATCATGTATTCATGGTCCGGGTTGTAGTAGATGCTTAGGACTGCGCTGAGGACATATGCAAAGAAAGCACTGAGGGAGCCGCAAACGAAAGAGCCTACAGAACCGAGCATGACAAAAGACCTGGTTTCAGATACTCCTCCACCAGCGATCACAACTTCACTAGCTTATGATCATGTATAACCTGCAACATAGCTTCAGTCAAGACAAACTTATAGCTTTTTTGCTTTGTGGTAATCAAACAATAACACAAACTGAACCAAAGCTTTTCTGCTTCCTCTTAAACCAACAATAAAATGACAATTTCCACCAAAAATATGCATCATATCGGAACAGAGGCGAGGCAAGCAAGAGCCCTAAAATTTGAACAAAATCCAAACAACCCTAATCCCTTTAACTAATCGCGAATTCATACTACTAAACAGAGAAACTTACCCTCTGATTCCAATTGCTTCAACCTCAACCGAATGAATCGACATCCTCTCAAATATCAAACCAATCAATCTCAGATTTGATTCAATATCCTCCGATTGGCCTCCCCATATTCAATCTCCTCCCCTACGGATCTAATCTGAGACCAATCTCCTCTGATTCCATAGCGTTTGATTACTTCTCCTTCGTTTACTGGACTTCGATCGAGAGAGAAAGAGAGAGAGAGGGGAAACCATAAACGAGAGTAGTGACACGTATGGGCTCTTAAACCATAAACGAGTATACTAAATTAGAGGCTCTCTTATATTTTTCCCCTTTATCTGATTTATTTTTTTCCTCATTCTCCACTAAAACCCCTCTTAAAACCTCCCATTGGGGATAACCTAAGCAATAGAGACATCTCTAACCATCAATAAACAATCAACAATAAACAATAACAAACCAGGACTCAGCATCGATCGACACCAACATGCATCGACCGATACCAGTTGGAGGTTGCGTCGACCGATGCAAGATCTGCATCGACCGATGCAAGGGTAACTTGCATCGACCGATGCTCCCATTGCATCGACCGACGCATGCTCGGCATAGCACGAAAACCCTAGATTTTACTCGTCGTCCTCGCATTTGCATCGACTGATGCAATGCCGAGCATCGTTTTCCCCCGAAGCTTCTCGCCGGATCTTCGTTCCTACAACCACAAAACTCGATCCCCAACCACAAGAAAGCTTCCCAACGTCCCAAATAACAAACTAACAAGCCTAACCACACATAACAAGCAAATCAGAGATATCTCCAGCTTAGATAAGCCATGGTCATGCACTTACCTTTGCCACAGAAGAAATCTGATCCAAACACAGGAAGAAAACGCTCTAGGAAGTTCCTACCACGATCTAAGTCTCAGATCTCACAGGAAAACGCCACAAACTTCCAACAATCTCCCAAAAACACTTAAGAACTGATAAGAATTCTTTTCTCTCTGGTTTTTCTCCCAAAACGGCTGAACTCGTCGAATGAGACAAAAACACGACTTAAGGGTTTTCCCTAACTCAAAACGCAGCGTTTAACTTAACTCTTCCGCAGAAAACTGAACCTGCATCGACCGATGCAATCCCCTAAACCGGGATTTCGGTTCGTGGATGTTACATGTTGCATCACAAAATTAACATATGCAAATAACATATGGGATTTTAGAAAAATATGTAACTTGGATTAGTTAATAGATTTTTATTATGAGTTTAAACGTTTCATCATTTAAGCATTCTTGACTTAGTCGGAAATTCTATTATAGCAGATGATGCATTTGGACAACCTCACTGTAGCGACATAGCACTAAAAACCGATATGTTTAAATGGTCTATATAATTAGGTCAACGATCGACATTGACGTTAGAACTTTTAAAATTATGTTTTCATGGGATATGAATATGAAATGAACTCTTTTAAAGATAAAAGGTCAGAAGATTGTCGACAATATTATTGCGACACTAGACAATATATGTTATATATATATATATATATTAGTAAAATAAGTACATAATTTATATAGATTTATCTTTTAATCTTCAAATTATATTCATATTTAATGATTTTTATTGATAAAAGTTTAACTAAAATCCCACGTAAAATCGCAAATAGATATAACAAAGAAATATTATCTTCAAAAATATATATGTTGTATATCACTAAGTAAAGTAAGTTTAGTATTTATATAGATTTATATTCAAAAATTTGAAAGATTATATTTGAGCTTAACAATTTTTATTGATAAGAAATATTTTAAATTGTTGACAAAAATATTTGAGTATGCATCCAAAACAACTTAGGCAATAGGGGGCTGGTGTCGATTAATTATTTACCTTGGTGTAATGCACCACCTTGGTGTCGGTTAACACCAAGCAACCAAAACAACCTCGACAACAGGGAATCCATATCCTCAATCTCACTCTAAATTAGGTTGTAACCTTTGAGCCATACCGCGTTACTCTCATACACACCACCCTCTAGCTATGGGTACTAGGGAATTCATACCCTCAATCAAGCCCTCAATTCGCAACATTTGATTCACACCACCTCACTCTTGGAACACCGTCCTCAAGCTATCGACACCGGGGAATCCATACCTTCAACATGAGTTGTCCAGGACCACCCGTCCTTAGAGCAAACAAATCTTTAACGTCTAAAAGCATTTCCTGACCAGCACAACCTCATATGGTTCTCGTACAACACAGCAATTTCATAACAACCACCATATTCCCTGAGCAGAATATCACTACAACAGTGACCAACCGGTCTATACAACCAAACCTAACATCAAACCCCATCAACCTCCTTCAATCGTCATTGTGGTTTTCACCACTCCAGACCCACATGTCAACACAATCTACTCATGAGATCAAACACTATCAACCTATGACGTCTACATCCCGTCAATTGCATGATACGCATATCGTAGAAATTAATTGCTCCAAACTCACACCACGTCCGTCACACTCCCAGAACCACCATCCTTTGAGATATATAGGGCCACCGTCCTGCGAGCTCACCCTCAAGTTCACCGTCCTTTCAGCTAAACACCACCACCATCCTTCGAGATAAACACCATCCTTTCGAGCAATCAAGTCTAAACGTTTATCATCATATTATACCGAAACAACCTCCCGTGCCCCATGTACAACATTACCATGTCATATCTGCTCTCATATTCTCACTCAGGTCATCTCACAACATCCCAATCACTCAGGGTGTTTACACACACTAGTAAACAATCCACTAGAAGTACTCATAATGTCTCCATCGTCCACAACAGAGGCGTCCCGGAGAGCTCCCCATGTTAGCGCAGACAAAAACACATCTTGGCGAATAGAATAGAGATACCTCAGCAAATCAATCGAATCCCAAGGTCACAATCCCAGAAACGCGACAAGCTAACCTAGTTCTCGTAGACGTGATCCCATGGAACTTGATCATCCAAAACCTTCGAGCAATCCTCTCACTACCGGAAAAACGTTGGCGAGTGTCATACCCCCTAGCATTGGCAACACTAAACTCCCGGTTAGGATGGATCAATCATCAATAAAAATTTCCATACTTATGCCTTGGCAATCTACAAGGTCTTATCATTGTCTTGCCTTGACAAACTCACACTTGGTTTTCAAGGATGATGTTTAGTCATATTTGTTAAGGTTTTCACGGATGATGTTGTTTAATCACACTTGAGGGTAAGGTTCTTTTTAAGAGTGTTTGTCAATTAATACATAAGGGATATCGTAAATCTAAAGATACAAATTTTCCTTTCTAGTGATTTTGTTTTCTTTTTTAATAGGAACTCTAGAAAAATAAAAGATATATTCTAATTTCATAGAATAAGGGGACAACCCTAAGAATACGTTTTCTAATATTCTTAGAACATGTGTAAATGGTAGAAAATGTATTCTAATTTTCGTAGAACAAGGAACAAATGAAAGTTCACAATATATATATATATATATATATATATATATATATATATTCTAAATTTTGTAGAAATTAGCCTTAGAAATATCATCAATAGAAATGATTTCTAAATTTTGTAGAACATCAAAGAGTGAGTAGAATACATTATCTAACTTTTGTAGAACATGTAGAGCTTATAGAATACACATTCAAAATTTTATAATGTGTATTCTAAACTTCATAGATCAAAGTTTTCTATCCAAGACGACAGCAAAAATGACATATATTGGCATTATAAGTTTTTTTTTCTGTCAACAGGTTAAATATATTAGTTCGAAAGAGCCAATTGAAAGGAACATTGTTTACAAATTTAGTAGAATGCGGTACGGTACGATACGAAATTGTCGTGCCAATAAATCCACTTTTAACTTGCACTACGTGGAATAAGAGATAGTGAGAAGGTTGAAAATTCCTCGTCGATTAAAATCTCCTAAAGGTAGACGGAAAAGGCTGGCCACTTTGTAGGTGAAGGCACCATCTTCACCAAGACAGTCTGAAATAATCCGACCTGTTTTTTTAATATAATAATTAATAAATAACTAGTAATCTCATACCCACTAGCCACCTAACCACATTCAAACCAAACAGCGAAAATAACCAACAATAATAAACCAATAATTCAACAGCAGTATTCAATCAACCAACAGAAACATAAAACATCAACCCAGCAACCTAGCCATACAACAACCAATCAAGCCACTAGAACATCATCCTCTTCGTTGCCTTGATTACACGATCACACTTTCCTTTTACCTGCACCACAAACACAAATTGAGATGCATGAGAATTTTATAGACACTCAGTGAGGCAATCCTCCCATCTACTAGGCTATACACACAAGCAACTGAAATTCTATTGTCAAACATTCAATAAACAACACACAAACCACGGAAACAAGTATCATCTGCTCGCTGGAAGGGAGGTGTCGACTGACACCAGCCTAGTATCGACCAACACAGGCTATTGGTGTCGACCAAAACCAGCCCAGTGTCGACCGACACATGCTATTGGTGTCGACTAACACCAGCCCAGTGTCGACCGACACAGGCTATTGGTGTCGACCAACACCAGCCCGGTGTCGATTGATACTGCTCCTTGGTGTCGATCTACTGACTCCGCAGACGTGATCTGCTTGAAGCCGAGAGTCGAATCTCGCTTCTCTTCACCTCCAATCAGCCCAAAACTCGACCAAAAGCCACATAAAATCGTAGGAAATCTATAGCAACCATAACAAGCAAGAAAACACCACAAACAACACATAACAAGCACTCACATCTTTGCAGGAAGTACTGAGCCGAGAACGACAACTCCACTCCTTTAGAAGGCTCCTCCTTCGTTCCTAGCATAAGATTTCCACTCCATAGGAACAAATCTTTCAAAACAAGCCAAGAAATCTCACAAACTCTCTAGAAACTCTCAAGAACACTTGTCTCCTATCTTTTTCTCTCTCAAACAGCGAAACAACACTTCCTCCATGACTTAGGTCAACTTTTTTCTTAAATTACCCGGTTATGGGGTTTCACTTTAACCTCACAGACCCAAATTGACAATCTAAATCGATCTGGTCAATCCAGAAATTGTTGGTGACGATCGAAACCCATCCCAAAAACCCACAATTTGGTTTACGGATGTTACATAGTCAATGAGAAAAGCTACATCGTGATTATCGGCGCCAATCATACACCTAATAGCCCAGATGAAATCTTCGACTTCAGTAAGAAGAGGGGAGAGACTCCAGCGTAAATTTACAGCTCCCATGGTTGGCGTGTTTAACATCCGCGAACTGGATTCTCGGTTTGGGATGTGCATCGATCGATGCAGATGTTGCATCGGTCGATGCAAGGCTGGTTTGTCGCGAAACGAGTTAAGTTAAACGTTGCATTTTGGGTTAGGGAAACCCTTGAGTCGTGTATAAACGGAGTTTTTGTCGTCTTGTGGCAGAGTTTAGCCACTTTTGAGAGAAATAAAATAGAGAAAGCTGTTTTTGAGAATTTTTGGAGATTTGTGGCTGTTTTGGAGAGATCTGTAGTTGGGATCGTTGTAGGAGCTTGCTAGGATAGTAGATCCGTTGGTTTAGAGTCATATTCTTCTTTGGCAAAGGTAAAAGCCAAGTGTTATCATGGAATCAAGGCAATGAAGAGGAGAATGTTCTATTGGCTCGTTGATGTGTTGTCTGGATTATGTTAGGTTGCTAGAGTTTAGCCAGTAGAACATTGCTAGGTTGCTGGTTTTATGTTTTATGACTTGGTTGACTTAGCACTACTATTGGTTTATTATTTATTGGTTATTCGTTTTTGATTATTGGTATCTTTTGGTTATTTCCGATGTTTGGTATGGTTGTGGTTAGGTGGCTAGTGGATATGGAACCACTAGTTAATTATTATATTTATTTTTAAAAAACAGGTCAGGTCGTTTCAGTTTGGTATCAGAGCCCTTACGGTTCTAGGTTCGAGTTCAATAGGTTTATGTTGTTGGTGTTTAGGGTTGCATGTCTTTGATTGATTATGTGAGTTAGTCGATTGTGTGTGGCATGAAGTCCTAGAACATCCTCTTCGAGCCTAGAGATTTGTTAACACATATTGCAAACAAAACCCTCTTAACCTGCTCTTTTGAAACCTCTCTAGTGAATAGAGATTTGTTATTCTTAGCTCATTTAAACTCCAAAACGTTAGCCAGATCCTCACTAGATCATTCAAAATAATCTGCTGGAGAATAGGTGAGGAAATCTTGAAAATATATCACCGCTTCAGTTTTAATGAGATCATGAGTGTTAACTACTCTCCAATCTTCATAGTGGATCTCTTTGATATTGTTTCTTAATTCCCTGAGTTTAGCTGATGCATAAAAAGCTTTATTGTTTTGATCACCAACCTTCAGCCAGTGGAATAGTGATGGTGATCTTCGCCATCTATCTGCTAGCTCTTTAAGATAATAAGGATGCTTGGTAACTGTGTTAACAAACTTAAAAGGTTTATCTACCCTCTTCTCCTCCTAAGAAATATAAAACCTGCATCTTAAGTGATCCGAGAAACCCTTGGCTCAAAAATAGAGTATGATGGACCATACTGCTGAACCCACTCCTAATTGACTAACACTTGATCTAGTTTCATACAAATCACCCCATCCTGCCACTTGTTACACCATGTGTATCTCGGGCCCTGATAACTCATATCAACCATTTTACATAATCTTACAAGATCCTGAAATCTCTCATGCCTGCTGGAATAGATGTTGATGAATCATAAAGGGAGTGATCATCATTCTCTAAGATTTAATTGAAATCCCCACTAATTAGCCAAGCCTTATTACCAAAAAGCGGTGAAGCATGATGGTGTCTCAGATCACTCTAGAGCATCTTGCATTCAACAACAAGATTTGACGCATAAATAAACGACACAAAAAAATCTTTCCTGCCCTCACTACAAAGTTGGGATGTTTTGAAAATCGGAGTAATTTGCGCATTATTGTTCTAAACCAGCCAAAGTCTTCCCATTCTATGCTCCTCATAGTTAGAGAGAAGTGTCATGTTGGTAAACACAACCAAAATCAAAATTACCATGAGACATCCACTCTCTGCTTTTTTTTTCTTATTGAAACCTTGAATATTCTAGAAGAAACCTAAAATCAGATTTTTTTTTTTGATTTTTACGTGTCTTTAGAGTGCTAGGAAGAACATTCCTAGAGCTCTGCGAACCATTCTGCGAAATATACTTGTGTCCCTCCTTTAAAGCATGGGGAAGAGAAGGCCGAAGCGACATCCCCCTTCTTATGCTTTAGACTCATTTCTTCGACATTACAACCTGATTGTTGAAATACTCGAGAGCCATATCACCAATATCTGTAACCGGTTGCTCTCTTTCCCTAACACTGAGCCCACGACCGCCATTTAAGATCCAAAAGAGACCTACAGTAAACCACCTAGTCACACAACAAAATCCACCATATCCTTACCGACTTCCGCCGTAACCGCAGATTCTAAGAAGACGGTTGAGCTGTGAGGAACTCTGAAGCTAACCATCCGACGTCTTCAAACCGGGGCTCGGTGGATCCTCAGCTACATCGGCATGGATACACACCACACCTCCGCTAACGGAGAAGAGAGCCTACTCACCATTGAACCTTCGATGCTAAGCTCGACCACTTGACATGAAGACTGAATAGCTAATCTACTAAGATGGAGGGAGAGGAAATGTAACACCCGCGAACCGAAATCCCGGTTTGGGGATTGCATCAGTCGATGCAGGTTCAGTTTTCTGCGTTTTGACTTAAGTGAAACGCTGCGTTTTGGGCAAAGGGAAGAGGAAAACCCTTAAGTCGACTCTTTTGTCTCATTAGTCGACTTTGGCCATTTTTTAGAGAAACAAAGGAGAGAAAGAGTGTGCTTGGTGTTCTTGGTGATTTTTGTGGGTTTGTGGCGTTTCCTGGTGAGATCTGAGGCTTAGAACGTTGTAGGAGCTTCCTAGGAGTGTTCTATTGCTTGTTTGAGGTTCTGTGGCAAAGGTAAGTGCAGGACCATGGCTTATCTAAGCTAGAGATTCTTTGATCTGCTTGTTTACGTGTTGTTAGGCTTGTTAGATGGTTATTTGGGACGTTAGGAAGCTTTCTTGTGCCTTGGGATCGAGTTTTGTGGTTGCAGGAACAAAGATCCGGTGGGAAGCTTCGGGGAACACGATGCTCGGCATGATGCATTAGTCGATGCACTTTGTGCGTCGGTCGATGCATGTGTAACTTGCATCGGTTGATGCATCCCTTGTGTCGGTCGATGCATCCCCATGTGGTGTCGGTCGATGCAGAGTCCTGGTTTGTTACTCGTTGTTTGTTGATTGTTGGTTGATGGTTAGAGATGTCTCTATTGCTTGTGTGTATAGCCCAGTAGATGGGAGGATTGCCTTACTGAGTGTTTATAAAATACTCATGCATTGCAATTTGTGTTTGTGGTGTAGGTAAAGGCAAAGTGTGATCGTGGAATCAAGGCAATGAAGAGGAGGATGTTCTAGGGACTCGATTGGATGTTGTCTGGCATTGCTAGGTTGCTAGAGTTGGGTCATTACAAACATTGCTAGGTTGCCCGTTTTATGTTTCCTGATGTTTGGTATTTGAATATTTTTTATGATATAATATTGGTTTACTATTGGTTATTTTTGTTGTTGATTGTTATTGTGGTTAGGTGGCTAGTGGGTATGGGATCACTAGTTGTAGTTTATTTATTATTATTATTTATTATTTATTTAAAAAAAACGAGTCGGAAAGTTTAAGGAAATCGCGACACCGGAAAGAAAACGGCAGTCAGAAGGATCGTCTCCCTCATATCTAAAAAAAAGCGGTTAAGATTTTCTTTAGGAGAGAGAAGAAAGCGTTTCTGTCTCTCGACGGTTGGATTTTTTGCAGTCCTCTAACTCGTGAAGTCTAGAAAATTATCGTGCTTTTGAGAGTGCAACGTGATGTGATAGCATTGGAGCAGTCTGGGTGATCATCATTTCGGTAAAGCATGTTTATAACCAATTTAGACTTGAGAAACCCTTTGACAAAAATAATCATACAATAAATACAGTATATCTCAAACCCTTTGACCAAACAAATAAAACTGTTGCATTATGAATATAGATTTCATAGATGAATTTAACCAGTGTAAAGTTAGAAAAATTCCGTTATCTGGGTTCGAGTAGTATTGGCCACGAGGTTCGAAATTTAACATGGTTTTCCCTGACTCAAGGAGATTGATCTTTGGGCCTAGAAAGCTTTTAGGATCACTCTTGAGTCATAAAAAAAAATGAATATAGATTTCTTTTTCTGATTTTTTTTTTGTCCACCAAAATTATTAAAAATTATTTTTTACAATTGAAAAGTTTGGTTGACCAGGAAAAAAAAAACTAAAGGAAATAGTTATTTTATGGAAATATATCTCCTACAAATTATTGATTACAAATATGAAAGATCTATAATATGTATGTATATATATAGACCCATATACCAACACAAGTATCTTATAATGGAAAAAGGTTTAGAAAAGATCATAAATCTATGGGAAAAACTACATTGATCCAAATTAAGAGCTTAATTACTAAACTAACTCATAAAATTTGAGGGTAGATTAGTTTTTTTGTGGGCCTAAAATACCATTTTTTGTTTTGTTAAGAAAAAAAAAAGTCAAATTTATCCTCCCAGCAATTTAAAAAAAACTCAAAATATTTTTAAAAGTCTGTGACAGATTTGTTTTTGCACAATAGATTTATTTTTGCATGACAGATTTATTATGATAGACTTATTTTGGATGACAGATTTTTTTAACGATAGTTACCACAAATTTATAATTAGTGGCAGATTTATATTTCAGGACAGACTTATTTATATAGACACAACATACTTTCATAATATATGGCAAGTTATATATAATGTCTGGCAAATTTATTTTTACATTTATTTCAGATTTATTTATTTTATTAAAAATCTGTCGTAACGTGAAAATTTTTTCACAGAAAATTAATTAAAAAAATTGATTTTTAGTGACAGCAGATTTGTTTTATGTTTCGACAGATTTTTGTGTGGTATGATAACAGATTTATTATTGTAATTTTTAAATTGCTAGAATAACCTACATGAACACCATAAGTTATGGCAGATTTGTTTACTTTATGGCATTTTTTTTGTTTGCCTCAAAAGCTCTGATGTTTGATAATAGATTTATTAGATGTAAATATAATGACAACAGATTTGTTTTATATTATGACAGTTTTTTTTCTTCCAAAAATCATATTTTTATATAATTTTTAAACATCATATTTTATACACTATATTTTTGTAAATTATTTTTAAAGATCATATGTTTAAAATCATATTTTATACATAATATTTTTTATAAATCATAAACTGAATAGTATTTTTAAACATCATATTCTTATACATTTTTATTTTCTAAATCAGATTTTTTCTTTAAAATGTGTAAACATCATATTTTTATATTTTGACCCAAAAAAATCATATTTTTATATATTATATTATATTTTCATATATCATATTATAATAAAATTTTATACATTATAATTTTTATAAAACTTATTTAAAAAAATAAAATTTCAAACATCAAATGTTTAAAATCGTATTCTATATTTTTAATAAATAGAATTTTAAAAATCATATTTTTCATACATTATATTTTTCATTAATTATATTTTAAATCATAGTTTTAAACATTCGATTTTAAAATCATATTTTTGTTTGTTTTTTTTTTATTTTTTTAATTTTGTTTTTTATTTTTGAAAAACAAAATTTAGTGGGTTTTTAGTCTTTCTACATAAAATTTGTGTCATTTAATATGATAAGATGGAGTGTTAATTTAACAATTAATTACCAAATTTGGGTCAAACTGGTGTATTGTCACTAAATCTATATACGTTAATAAGTTGAATGTTGAAAATTTTCTTTTGAATAAGTCAACAAAACATTTAAAAGCTTTAAATCCTGAAGGAATCCCTCAAATAATTCTTACCATAAAATAAGATTTACAAATTATATCATACCTAGTAGTTTTTATCTATATATTCTAACCTGTATTCAATTTTGTATGATATAAGAATCTCTTCTACCATTTATTTTGAAGCTTGTTCCTCTTTAGTTTTTTCCTTTTTCTTTTCAAAGTGAGAGTAAAGCCTATTCCAACAACGAGCCTCTCCCAACACAAACAATGGCAACAAGTAAATTTTCATCTCTTTTCTTACTTTTGTTGATTGTGCTTACTCCCTCTTTGTTGCCAATAATTTCAGGTAACACATTTATTTACTAAAAGTTTGATGATTTCATATGCAAAATTCATAGGTTTTGACAATATTATGCAGAAATATTAAGCTTGACACAAAAAAACAAATGTAATTACGTTTTCAATTTTACGTTTACATTTACACAAAAGCAACTATTTAATTAAAAAAAACAAATTATAATCAAGTTATAAGTTTTACTGTAAAAAAAAAGTTGTGGTTTCAATGTTTTGATATATACTTTTACTTGAAATATTACTTGTGTAATTTTAAAAATGTGAGTTTTTCCTCAGTAATCATTGATATTGTAATGAACCTGGCAATATTTCTTATCAAAATTGTATTTTCTGAAAAACAAAAGTTCCTAAAATTAATTATCTATTGAAGATTTGACTCTTGGGTCTAAAAATAAATGTCAAACAAAATAAAGTTTTTGTCGTGTATATTTATTTTGTTGTGAAAACTATTTCAGATGTCCCTCTTGTGTTTTTTTTCACAATAAAGTCTTTGTCTTGTATACTTATTTTGATGAGAAAAATATTTCAAATGTCACTATTATGTTTTTTTTTTGGAGGTAGCAATTTCTAATTTTAAGGGCTGTCTAATGTTCGTTATTTTAAAAATAGTATTAAGAAGAAGAAGAAGAAGAAGAAAACAAAATAATTAGAAACATATAGTACATGCATTGCTAAGTTAAAAAAAAAACAAGTCATTTCAACAATTAATAGTTTTATACATCAAATCTTATCAATGTGTATATTTATGCACTAAACAGGACAAATGATACCATGTATATCGGGGGTATGTACGGACTCAACACCATGCAATGAAGCTTGCATATAAAAAGGATACAAAGGAGGGGTTTGTGTACGCATGGACTTTAGCTCAAAGACTGGTGCTTGCTGCTGCAATCCTAATTTTACATCTCAAGATTCTTTCAAATCTGATAATGTCCTCATTACTAATTAGCTTATCAGTAGATCTATGTGCTCTTTATTATATGAATAAAAACCTATATTAAAATATGTTTGATGTGGAAATCAAAATATCTTTTAAATCAATAAAGCATGTGCATGATATTCATGTTATGTCAAAGTAAGAGCGGAATAAACTCTTGCGTTAACCCTCAATGATTTACATCAGTATATATATAAATAATTCTAGTGGGCTTAACAATATAACCTAACTCACAAGCCTATATAACCCTATATATTCATTGATAATTTTTGGGTTCAACCCTTCTTAATCACCTCCTCTTAGTAGTTAAGAAGAAACAAGTTATTGATTAAAGAAACAAATTCAGTATATCAATTAATTTTAAAATTATTATATTATAGTTTTAAATTATAACATCTAAACCCAAATCACTCTTATTATAAACCCAAATTAAAATATAATTTTTTATAATTGTTTAAATCTAAACTCTAACCACTATTTTATAAACACAAACCGACATATAATTTTGTCTAATTTTAAAATCTAAACCCTAACCACTCTTTTGTAAACCCAAACATATAGAAATTCGTTTAATTGTAAAATCTAAACCCTAAACTCTAACCACTCTTTTGTAAACACAAACCGACATATAATTTTGTTTAATTGTAAAAACTAAACCCTAACCACTTCTTTGTAAACCCAAACCGACATATGATTTCGTTTAATTGTAAATCTAAACTCTAATCATTATATTATAAACCTAAACCAACATTATTACCTTAATAAAAAATCTACAGAATTGTTTTCCTTAACTTGTTTTGTCTTTTTATTTTAATTTTGATTTATTTTATAAATATGATATAACATGGCAGTATGTTGTATTTTTTTTGGTTAATTATGAGGGGGTGAATAAGAGTGGTTCACCCAAAAGCATGGAGATTACAAATGGCCAACTTGGAAAGCAAATAAAAAACTGGTCTTCAGAGGATACAAACGACGGTTTGATGAGACCAACTATTATCGAATCACGAACATGATGAAAATCGATTTCAATGTGCTTGGCACACTCATAAAAAATGGGATTATTTGCAATATGAATAGCAGCTTTGTCATCACAATAAAAATGAACCGGACCAGGCTGCAAAACACCAAAAAAATCGAGAAGAGGAAGCAGCCACTTAACTTATTTTGTAGTCCAAGACATAGAACGATATTCAGCTTCAGCTCACAAGAGAGAGACGATGTCCATGAAATAAGAGAACCGCCAAGAAAGAAAAATATAACCCGTCAAGGAACGACGCGTTAATAGACAAACTCCATGATCATAATCACAATAACAAGTAAGAATTAAATTGGTAGTAGGTGTCTTCATAAACTGAGAAAGAATATGAATGGGATAACAAAGTTTCGGGCGAGTATGAGAAGAAACTAAATCAATTTACCAACGGTACGACAATATTGAGCAGGATCGTCATACAGTGCAGCCTTATAACGAGCAAGCCGATGATGTTGACCCATTGGAATATTTGTGGGTAGACAACCGAGTAAACCAACCTTGAAAATAATATCCAAACAGTATTTTGGTTGACATAAAAACAAACCTTCAGCATTATGAGCTATCTCGATACCGAGAAAATAGCCTGGAGTTCCCCAAATCCTTTATATGAAGCTGACGAGAAAGATACGACTGAAAGGCTGAAATAGAAGCTGAATCATTACCCCCAATTACCAAATCATCAACATACACTAGGATGTAAACTTATGTAGAGTCACGAACAAGCGAGAAAAGTGAATAATAAGAAGCAGACTGACGAATACCATAGTCCATAAGTGCAGTCTGAAATGTACCAAACCAACAACTAGGAGCTTGTCATAGACCATACAAAGATTTTCAAGCGACAAACTGTAACACCCGTGAACCAAAAATTAGATTTTTGGTTGGGTGTCGATCAACACCATGTGCGGACAGATTAATCAACTTCCTTCATCCCTTTAGCCCTCGAGTTTAAAAGGAGGAACTCGACTTCCTTCGTACCTTTAGCCATTTTTCACATTTTTAGAGAGAAAATGAGAAAAGAGGGTTTCCAAAGACTGTTCTTGAGGTTTTTGGAGATCCTATGGCCTATGAGTGAGTTTTCTTTCTAGAGAGTGTGGATCCAAGGCTAGGGACGTGGTGGGAAGGTTGATGTGGTGCTAGCTTCTTCTTTTTGGCTTAGATCACATTGTTTGGCAAAGGTGAGTGCAGGATCATGGCTTATCTAAGCTGAGATCTCTATTCTATGATATTTGATGGGTTATGTGATTGTTTCTTTTGAGTTTTATGCGTTTTTGTGACTCATGAGGCTTACGTTTGTTCCTGGGATCGTGTGGGACAGATAAGAGGAGTTTAGAGGCGAGATTCGAAGTTTCTGCTCAGAGGAATTTTGATGCTCGGCATCGGTGTCGGTCGACACCAGTTGGGGTGTCGATGGACACCAACGCTAGGACGATTCGATGACTTTGGCAAGTGTCGATCGACACCATATGAAGGTGTCTATCGACACAAGCTAGGGTTTTGGGGACGTCGAGCAAGGTGTCGGTCGACACCCTCTGGTGTTGGTCGACACCCTTCTTCAATAGCGGCTGATGATGCAAATGCTTTTTATATTGCCTGGTTTGTTTTATAGTTTGTTGTTTGTGGCATGAAGAGATCTTATTGCTAGTGTGTATTGCCCAGTAGATGGAAGGATTGCCTCACTGAGTGTTTATAAAATACTCATGCATCTCAATTTGTGTTTGTGGTGCATGTAAAGGCAAAGTGTGATCGTAGAACCAAGAAAATGACGAGAAGGATGTTCTAGTGGCTCGATTGGTTGTTGTCTGACTTCTATTAAGTTGCTAGAGTTAACTCCTAGAATGTTGTTTACGATTGCTGGTTCTTTGTTTTATGTTAGAAGATTATTGTTCTAGTTGGTATGGAATTATTAGTGGTTATTTGATTATTGGATATTTTATCGGTTAAATGGTATCGCTTATGTTATATGCTGTTGTTTGATTGGGGTTAGGTTGTTAGTGAGTATAAGATCACTAGAGTATTATTTATTATTAAAAAAATGGGTCGGATGGTTTCAATTTGGTATCACAGCGCTTACGGTTCTAGGTAGGGTTCACTAGGCTTTGTGTTGTAGATGTTGTGGATTTGCATGCTTTGATTGATTATGTGTGTTAGTCAATTTTGTTTGGCATGGAGTCCTAGAACATCCTCTTCGAGCCTACAGTGTGATTCCATGGTATGTTGTGCTTCTTGGTGTAGTTTTGGTTTTTTTATGTTTGGTATCCTCTGTTCTTGGAAGTGCACTGGTTAAAGATGTTTGAGTTTTTGGTCGTGGACGTGGGCGTGGTTGTGGTAGTGGTTAGACAGGTTCCCGAGACCAGCGAGTGTGTGGTCCAGAGTTTCACTAGGAGGTACGTCAGAGGGTCGCAAGCATATTAGGAGTGACCAGAGGGGGTTAGCCGGTGAGTGTACCGGATGTGCTGGGAACCCAGGTGTGGGGTTGCAGCAGGTGGAGCCCAGGGTCGAGATGATCGCTTGGTGGATCTGCTTGAGTGTTGTTGGAACGGTTACCAAGAGGGGTGCCAGTGCAGGCTCCAGTTATGCCGCATGTTGTGGTGGGGTGCAGCCGAGGGCTGCAGATGTTGTGGAGTTTCCATCATATTTTAGGAGGATGGAGCAGTTGTAGATGATTGGTTACGAGATTCTTCTCGAGAGGTTTCGAGCCTAGAGAGGTAGATAGGTGGACTAATGCAGTTGAAGTAGATATTTCTCTGTTTGGTGGGTGATCCAGTTGGATATTGGAACTTGAGTGGTCATACTCGGACCATGGGAGGTACTTCTGGTCAAAATATGTTTATAGTCGTTAAGGATTGTTGCTCCTGAGGGGATGATGATTCTCCTTAATACCGATATCTCAAGGGACTGGGGGCTCCGAGAGTGGCAGAGGGGATGATTAGTTCCCTTGATACCAAGATCTTGTGGATTTTGGTCCAAGAGTTAGACAGTTTAACTCGAAGACGGTTGTCTGAGAGTGAGATTTGTATGGCTCGAAGGTTGCGACCTAAGGGTGGAGGAGTTGGGAGCAAGCAATGCCTAGGACATGAGTATAAACATAACGACGGAATGTAGACCTCGAGAGTTGATGGTGGTTTTTTCTTGGATATTAGTTGTTGATATGATGGTTTTCACCCAGAGTATCAATTCCCTATGCAGTTGTAGTACAAAGAGTTATCAATCCAAATGGTTGTTATGCTAGCAGATAAGTTATGATCAGAACAAACAAGTCAAGCCAAGCAAGAGTTGGGGTTTGATCTAACAATCCTAAAATAATTAAAAGAAAGTAAATAAACAAGAACCACAAGACCTAAATACTCGATGCAAGCATTTGAGTACAGGATCGGGTGGAGTGATCGGGTAAAGAAGAAAAGTAAGAACAGCTCGAAGGTGTACATGAAGATGATGATCGAGTACCAGTTCGGGTATAGGGTCGAGTTATGAATAAATATGTAAACAATCAAAATGCAAAAGCTCCTACGGATGGGGTAATCGACTCCTAAACATTCCTGGCCAGTATGGATGTCCTACATGCCTCAAGCAAATATTCCCTAGACAATGAATCTTTAAAATCTTGTTAAAACACTCTCGTGATAGAAACAATCATTAGGCTGAAGATGATCACTCCCCTACCCAACTCTCGCTGGAGAAACATGACCAAGCAGGCAATACAAACCGATTCATTATTGTCAATAAACCCCTAACACATCTAATCTCTTAGGCTAAGTGAGTAAATCTCTAGCATTGACTGATTCAAGCATTTCAACTACATCTCTCGATGGCAAAACGCCCTAGATCTAATCTCAACCTCTCAGTCTATTGACAACATTAAGAACACCAATCTAGAAGGGAACTTATATAAAATAAACAACCAAGCTAAGACATCCTAACCAATAAAGAACACATAATTGTCTATCCCATCCCTAGAATTTTTTTTTCACTACTCAGATCTCATTTCAGAAAACATAAAAACAAAGATAAACGAAAATTGCATTGTATTGAAAAACAAGATAGAAGTAAGAGTACAAAGTAGAAATCTAAAAGGATAGCAAAGAAATGTAAAATAAATCCTAACAATGTGGAAAAAGAGTTTGAGTCACTCAAGATCTTTCAGAAGCTCTCGCTCTATGTGTTGAGTGTCTGCGGCGTGCTAGGGCAAGAGGAAGAAGATGTGGGTTTATATATGGAAATCCATTAAACCTAGCTACCTAGTCCTGCCCGAGGGTCTGCTCGAGGCGGTGCTCGAGGATATGGTCGGGTAACTCCTCGCATAGGTCTTCGGGTTGTTCTTTCTGCCATTGGATCCTCTTCGATCAGGTTGGTATTCGGACTGTTCTTCCTGCTCCATAGCTCCTTCGGGTACATGCTCGGATTTGACCTTGTTTCTCCCTATTCATCCAAAATGTGCAAATGCAAGAATGCAACACCCTAAATGTTGATTCCTACAGTTAATGACCTAAAAATGCTAAAGTTATGGTATATATAATGCAAAATATGGACAAAAAGGGATGCCTAAAACATGTAAATTAGAGAGTTATCAGACCCCCAAACTTAAATCTTGCTAGTCTTCTAGCAAGGAAGTAGGAGGATGAGGGTTAAAAATGGGACTCATAACCTTTTGAGCTAAGCGAAGGATTCAAGCTATAGTCCTTAAAGATAGTTTCACGGTGCTAAGATCAATCATCATACTTACAAATATTTTTCTATGCTTATTACCATGCATCGATCTATTAAATCAGTTATGATACAAATATTAAATCAGTTATTAATAATTGATATAAATAATTGACATCAAATATTATAACCGACAAAAATAGTAACATCACTTTTATAAATTGATAGAAAATGTAGTATCATTTGTTGGTAAAAGAGACATTATTAATATCGATTATAACAACCAATACAAAAAAAAATATTTGCTTTAGTTGATAATAAATTGATGTTAATTATTTGCATTAACAATGTGAGTAGCATTTTTATAAGTGATGTAAAATTCCTTTGTATCACATACAAGTAATACAAAAACATAAAATAAATGATACAACACACTTGTCTTTTTGTGAAACGAGTGCACCCAGATTCTCAATCCTTGCACAGAACACACGGGAAACAATCTCAACAGAACCCTATAATTGTGACGAGACAACCGGCGTAGAAATCGCTCCGTACAAAGACTTCCACAAATACAGGCTAGGTCCAACTAACCCATACACCATATCCACAGAACACAGTCATACGACCGTACTTTAGCTCCACGAGCACCTTACATTCATAGACTCTGATCACTCCACACTAGACTCCTTCGACATCCGATCGAATAATCCGTTTGTTTCTACTTCCCGGAACAAATTTTACTTAATTGTGTATCTTAAACACAACCTCATCTTGGTACTTAGTCGCACAACCAACCACCCCTAAGCGACCAACTAACAAGAGAGATGGGCTGGAATACTTCATTCCGCTCTAGCCACAGACTTTGCCTCACCAACGATCCGTGTCAACCAACACTATCTCAATCTGTTTTCCAACGACCAATGACAGAAAAACATGAAGGTATTGACAGACACTACCTTGGTATCGCTCGATTCCTCAACATTTCCACAAAACCGTCCATGACATACCGCATAATTATCACCCGATTAGTTCACAAATTAACCATTCAATTGACAAACCCATCATTTGATATTGATCTTGTAGCACCACGAAGCTCCCCGCCAAATTTCAGCCAAATCGGACACTGTTTCATCCTTCAAACGTTGTCTTGAAGTAGTCACCCTACAAGTATTGGTGTTGACCGACACCAATCATCCCAAAACCCTAGATCAACCACTTGTCTTGGATTAGGGACAAAATCTGAGGAAGGAGCAACCCCACACTACCAACAGTGCTTTCCCCTCCTCCTCCTCCATGCCACAACATCACTACTTCCTTCATTCCCGACCCCAAAACCATCTCCTCACCTCTCTAACATAAGATATCCAAATCTCTCTTCTCTTCTTTGGGGCAGGAAACAGCTGGGAAGGGAACCCCTAACACGAAGAGAACGTTCTCTTTTTATAGAGTTTAGGGTTTCTCTGAAATCGCTAAAACACTTTACCCCAAAAATTAACCGAAACCGCAACCTTTAAACCACATGGTGTTGGTCTACACCAACCTTCAAAACCAGAACTCGGTTTCATGGGCATTATAGAGATAAATATAGCAAGCTCTACTTTAGAGGCAAATTTGCTCAAATCCACCACCTCTATTCTCACCTCTAAAATAGAGATAACTATATTTTTTTCTATATATAAAGGAAAAGTAGAGTTCATCTATATATAGAAGAACAAATAGCAATCTCTATTTTAAAGTTGGGAATAAATATAGGTTGGAGTAGAACTCACCTCTATTATAGAGATTCTCTATTTTAGAAATAAAAATAGAGAAATCTATTGGAGATGATCTAAGATACATGTAATTTATATGTTAAATTTTTTCTTTTTTTATTATTGCAAGTCATATCAAGTTGATTAATATACCAAGATTTTCAAAGTTTATTAGTGTTGGATTTTTTTTTTTTTTTTGATACAAGCGTTTATAAGTGTTGGATAAGATCCAGATTTTAGTAAATGAGGGGAGATTCTCAATGACTAACTCAAAAAGTTTCAAAGTTCTGAATTGATTGACAAATATCAAATTATGCTTAAATTCAAATTAACAAAATAGTAAGGCTTTTGTCAATAAGCCCAGTAGTAAGCCCAATAACAAGTTCTTAAAAAGCAAATAAACAACAACAAAAAATCAGACGACACCAAAAAGAAAAAAGAAAAAAAAAAGCTTTGATCGATCGTTAAAAGTTAAAACCTAAGAAATGGATCCAAATTCGCCGGAATATATCATTGATCAGCCGCTTAAAATCTTAGGATTTGTATTTGAAGAGCTTTCAGCCACCAGAGTCTCCGGCCACCTCACCGTAACTGACAAATGTTGCCAGCCGTTCAAAGTCTTGCACGGCGGCGTATCAGCTCTGATCGCTGAGGGACTCGCCAGTCTCGGTGCCGGAATCGCATCTGGTTATAAACGTGTTGCCGGTATCCATCTCTCCATTCACCACCTCCGACCTGCTGTTCTCGGTGATTTCGTCTTCGCCGAATCTTTTCCGGTCAACGTTGGCAAAAATATTCAGGTAACCTATACATCTACTGATCACACGTATATACATACAGTACATTGCATATATTTATTTATATTAAAAAAAAATTGGCACTTATGAAAATGTAATTTTGCAATTTCACAATAAGAGAATTTTCTTTATTAACTACCTAAAGAAAGATAAAGTCAATATATATTTTCATTAAACAATTTAATTATAAATTTTGAAATCTGTTTTTGATGAAATGGTAGAAAGATTAAGAAAATTATAGATTAATATTATGAGCCTAAATTCGGTAAGATCTTAGTTTTTTCACCAAAAATGAAAAAAAAAAAACTCTATTAATATTAGTGAAGTGAAATAACTAAAGAGTTTGAGTTGTAAAAGATTCCGGCCAGAAAACTGAAAAGCAGGTGTACCAAGTTGTCGGGTTACTTTTATTTTTTTTAACATGCACTTGACTCAACAAACGCAAATATTTGCTTTTTATTTCATATATTGAATATACAACCTATTATAACACGAGGTTGGTGTGTATAATTAATTACTATACGAATATAATCAAACAAGTATTCAAATTAACGAGAAGCTTATAATATAGAATGAAATAATATGTATGTAACTGTAGGTATGGGAGGTCCGGTTATGGAAAACCAAGAAGACCAAGAAATCGGAAGAGAAAATAATGGTATCAACATCCCGGGTTACTCTCTTTTGCGGTGTACCTATACCAGACCATGTTAAAGATGCTCCAGACCAGTTGAAGAAATTTGTATCCAAGTTGTAATTCAATTATTGGTTTTATTAAATAAATTGATGTATCAGACATGACTATAAGATTATTTTTAAAAACTGAACGTTATTATGGGTTTGATTTTGTATATGATTTTGATAACGTACTTTTAGTACTTATAAACTATCTTGTTGAAAGGTTCAAATCGTTTAGGTATGGGGTCATATAACTAATATTTCTGTTACTATGGGAACAACTTTCTAAATATCAAAACATGAGATTCTCTTTTTCTATCGAAGGCTATTCAAGAAGATAATGGGGCTGAATGGTATGGCACTTTTAAAATATGCATTTTGACTAAATTTAACATTTTGGACTTAATTAGAGAGGTAATTAAACTTAAACACTGTCTTCTTAATCTATGAAAATAAATATTATCCTCTATATGTTAATAGAGAAACACACTCTTGAAAACGCTGATGTGTCGCCGTCAGAGAACTATGTGCACATTTTAGCAAAATACCCTTAAATTTCTACTTAATTGCAATAACATGTCATTATATTTTAAACAAAAACAATTAACTGAATAAGAATTAGATGTCATCACTTCTCAAACAAATTTAAATATCAAATATTTAAACTAATTAAATAATTACATACTATTTTAAGGCAAAATTTCACTAAAATTTACTTACAAATATACAAGTCAAAGTTATATTGATTTCTTAAAATCAATATAAGTAAAATATTCTAAAAAGACTATAAAAACATATCAATTAATATAAAGTTAATAAAAATAAAGAACATATAACTTCTTAAACATATAACTTATTAACATAATCATATAAAACCAAAATGTTATTTTTATGTTAGTATTATTACCATAATAATTTAAATAACAAGCTTTCAATAGTTATTACAATTGATTATAGAAAGAAGTATATTATCCCTGAATTATCTCTAACTCATTAAAAGAAACTTAATTCCCAATAAATATAGATTTATATATATTCATAAATAAATATAAAAATGACAATAAATTAGGGGATATCATGATGTGTGATTATTTATATATATATATATATATATATATATATATATCTAAGTATGTAAACTAATTAATCTCAATATTTAGTGTCATTATTCATCAAAAATGGAAATATTGATAACCATATAGGAATATACGTTCTAATCGATATTCATCTATGTGCTATTAAAAAGGAATGAGACAATAACCCTTATTATTATAAATAAATTTAGTACCCCAAAAAAATCATATTATATTTAAAATGAGTGACTATTAGATTATGCAAAATTGTTATAGTTACTCGATAAACCATAAATATAAATTTGATTTTTTAAAACACACAAAAATATATATTGCCATAAATTATAACATTTTATAAATATTTTCTTTACCACATTCACATATTTCACGGGTGAAATGTATTCGTACACGAATACGTTGATTTTGGAATTTCATTAATTTTTTCATGGTTTTTTTTGGTAATAATCGGTCATTTATAGAAAATATTAACAAACCGACTAACTCAAAAGATTTAAATAGCCTAATCAAAAAAAATTAAATCAATAAATTAGATTATCTTTAGAAAACTTAGTTTAGAATCCGATTGTTACTAACATATAATAAAATTAAATAATTAAAGTACCGAGTAATTTAGTTTATGTTTGGTTACGTAAGAAACATGAAAAATTGTTATGATTACAAAATAAAAAAATAAGAAGATATGAATTTGATTTTTAAACCACACAAAAAAGAAAAGACATGTTGCAATAAATAGTAACATTTTATCAATATTTTCTCTGCCATAAAACCTCTTACACATTCAAAGATTTCTTGGGTGACACATATTTTTTACACGAAAAAATACAGCTTTGAATAAATAAATAAAAAACTTTAGTTACATATTATGTTTGACACAAACAGATATTGGTTCTAGGATAATAATTTTACTTATAATAGTTTTTTAAAATCGATTTATTCCGCACATAGTGCGGGTTATGGCCTAGTACTGATGTACAAAAAAAACAAATACTATGCTACTTTCTTAATTTATTTATATATTAGTGATGATATCTTGTGTTATTCCTATACATGTTTGTGTTTAAATAAATAAACACCAATGCATAAGTATTGTTCACTATTAAACGGCTGATCCATTTTTTTCTTTTTTAATATCATATTTAGTTGCCTAGTGGTTTAATACCCAATAACAACCTAACAAAGTTCAAATCAAACAGCGGAAATAACCAAACATTAAACCAATGAATTAAATAACTAATAACGAATAAATCAATTACATATATCCAACAATACCAATAACATAAACCAAGTCATAGAACAATGAATCATCAACCTCAACATTCGTTCTAGACCATTACATTCCATTCTAGCAACCTATCAGCAACATAGAACAAAACAACCGAGCCTCTAGAACATCCTCCTCTTCATTGCCTTGATTCCACGACAACACTTTGCATTTACCTGCATCAAAAATAACAATTGAGACGCATGATTATTATCACAAATACTCAGTGAGGCAATCCTCCCATTTACTGGGCTATACACACAAGTAGTTGAGAATCTCCAATCAACAAACAACAAATAAACAATCAAACCAGGAAAAGTAAGTATCAGCCACCTGCTGAAGGGTTTGTGTCGACCGACACCCTCATGGTGTCGATTGACACTGACACCTGACCAAGGTTACGTCGACCGACACACACCTTGTGTCGAGCGATGCAGATCCCTTGCGTCTACCGACACACTCCTTTTGTCGATCGACGCATGATTGACATTTCTAGAAATCCCTAATTGCATCGACCGACACCTCCACATGGCATATATCGATGCTTGTAGGTTTTATGGAGTCGTCCTTGCACTGTGTCGACTGACACACTGCTTGTATCGATCGATGTTGATACCGAACATCATTTTCCTGCGAGCTCTATCGCAGAACTCTTACTCTGAACATCTCCAAGGTGGTTGAGGCTTCCGCAGAAGCCATTGGAAGCTATACGAACCACAAATCAACCAATAAGAAGCAAGAAGTCCATCAAACAACACATAAATCCTAACATGAACTCAACTTCAGATCTCCACTCACAACGACAAATCCCACCAAGAACAGCTTAGAACACACAAAAGGGTTTTTCTCTCTTTTCTTTCTCTAGAAAACGACAATGAGGCTGCTTCCCACGACCTAGGTCGTCCCCAGCCTTAAATACTTTGGTTTAGGTTCCACTTAAACGAACCCGCATCGAACCAACAATTAAAATCAAAATTGGCTGGACCGCACAAGATTGTGTTGATCGATGCAACTTTTGTGTCAATCGACACACACCCCTTAACCAGCCAATTTGGTTCACGGATGTTACACTATTATAGATTATGTATATGCTACGAAGCATCGATTTTTTGATATCATCTTAATCTCTTGCTTGTGAGATTAAGAAGAGAACATCATAAATACATCGCTAATATCATGAAGACTTCAGAAAATTAATAATAACTCTACAACTTATTTTGGCAAGTCAAAAATAGAAAAGTATCATTCTCTGACCTAAATGAATAGGTGAAACTCATGTCATAACATAAATAATGCAAATGGTACTTCATGCCATATAATGATCATCAACTGAACAATATAAGTTTAAATTTTTAATTGTTTTTTATAATTTTATTTTAATTTTCAATTTATATAATTTGATGCATGTTTTCTAGCAGATTTATCATCATGACCATAAGCAAGATGTACCTCTTAACACAATCCAGAACGTCCTCATTGTAGCATATAGGCATCACAATAGACGACCATACTGGATTGTCAAAATTCATGGGACAAATTGATGTGATTCTCCTAAGGAATCGACGCTCTAAGGTATGTAGACTGATAATCCTAGAACTCTGATGGCTCGCGAAGCTGGATGATAAGGCGTGAGATAAACTCGAAAATCCTTATGCCCCAAACTCTCTTAAAACAAAGCTAGGCGGTGGAACTTTAGATAGAAGCTTCGCGGAGACAAATGACAAGGCGTGAGACGAATCTCGAAAATCCTTGTGCCCTAGACTCTCTTATAACGACTCTTCAACTCTCAGCTAATGAATGGCAACGTCAAGTGCGGCGGAATCACTTGATATACCGAAAACTCTTTGATGTAACCCACCAAGGAGAAAGAACAAGTTCCAAAGGAACAAAGGAGTTTACCACTCTCAAACAAAAGATAAAAAATTTCTTGATTGCTTGCTGATTTCTCAAATAAGAATACATGTGTTTATAAAGAGATAGAAAACTTAGTCACAAAGTGAAACTAGCACTTTTGTGTGATGTGTGAGTATATGAATGAATGATGAAAGGTCAAACAAACATAAACTATGATGATCATGTGCAAGAGGTTTCAATAATCTTATGCAGTTATAGTATAAGAGATGTCAATCCATAAAGTGTGTGATGTTTATGCAATCAAGATGTAAACAATGACTCAAGTTAAGCCAAATATGAAAGTGGTTTTGATGTAACAGTTTGATGAAAGAAATGTAAATGCAGAAAGTAAAATGTTTGAACAGAAACTAAATGCAAGTGAAACAAAGTAAGCAATACTGAAATTAAACCAACAAGAGCAGTAACTAAACAAATGCAGTAAAACAAAACAGTAAAGATGCAGAATGTAAACTGAAATGAAACAAAAAGTAAAGTGAACAACCTGAAGGTGCTCGATCAAGCACTCGACCGTGTGTGTGGTCGAGTGGTCAGGTCGAGTTGAGCAATACAAATAAAAGATGCAATCTTGACAACTTAAAATTGAAACAAATGCAATGAAACAGGATAATATGCGGTAATAAACAATCAAATAACAAAGTAGGCTTCCAGAGATGGATTCATGGGCTGGTGTTCAAGTTGTGGCTATCTAAACTGGTTAACAAACCTCAATCAAACATGAGCTATCTCTAGACAATGATCTTAATGACTCACTAATCCACTCTAATGACAGAAGTGATCAAGTTTAAGTATTATCCTAACCCAACTCTCATTGGTGAAACCATACTAAATAGGCATTAAGGACCAGACCATTACTTGTCAAAAATCACCTTATACTACCAATCTCTTGGGATAAGCATGATAATCTCCATTATTAGCTTTATCTAACAACCTAAACATTGGTATGATGCAAGGAAGCTTAAGATCTGTTCTTACCCTCTCAGATATAAGAACAGCTTAGAACACATCTAACCTAGAAGAGATATATTAACAAACAAGCTTAGCCAATCTAAACAACCACAGTCCTAAACCAGCCTAATCCATCTCCAGAATCCTAACTCACTACTCAGATGAGCAGAACATGGTGATGATGAACATAAACCCAGAAAATGATAAAACTAGCATGATAAGATATATGAAATGATGAACTACAACTTTATATAAAGAAACAAACTCATATTCTCAATACCCAGAAAGTTATGAGACTTACAAAGTATAAAAATCTAGAGAAAAAGCAAGAACAGTAGCAATAATAAAAGAGACAAATGTTATAAAAGTGCTAAAAACCCAAAAGGGTAAAAACTAAGTTTTTTGGTGGTTGCTGATGTGTTTTATTACCTAAAGTGGCTTATGGGGGGTCATGCGATGCATTAGATATATGTAGGACAAGGGGGAAGCCCTAAAATAGCTAGCTGACAAAATAGAGAGGCGGCTCGATGTGCTCGACCACAAGCGGTCGAGTGGCTATGGTCGAGTGCTCCATTCCTCTGCTTCCCACTGGTTGAGTCTCTGAGCAGCACACGCTCTAGTGTCTCCGGGTGTGATGGTCGAGTGGTCTCCAAACCTTGGTTTCCAGCTTGTTTCAGCTTCTATCTGCTTCATTGGTTGCACTCCACTCTTCTTAAGCTCCATTTCCATGCTCATTGAGTCCAAATCACCTGTTTAAACAAGAAACAATGCAAATGCAATGCATATTCTACACTAATGCACAAACAAACCTTAAACTACATGAAAGTGACAAAACTATCTAGCAAACCATGCAAAAGATGTGAATAAACAGTGGTGAAACATGGTAAAATATATACATATCACAAAGCCAAGTATTAATTATTCTTGAAATTAAAACACAATAAAGATAGATAGTTGAATGAAGATTCAACTCTTGGTGCATGTTTCCCTTCCCAAGGTGTCCTTCCCAAGGTGTCCTTCCCAAGGTGAGTTGAACTCTATTTTCGTCACTCTTCTTTGACCACAAAATAAAGTGATTATTTTGGGCTTTCTTGAGCTCTTATTTGGCTCAAAGTAGACTGGATTTGATAGACAACATCCCAAATAGAATTTCCTATGCTCTCTTTGGCCATAAGCTCTTCAATTAACCCATTAAGTGTTTCCTTGATCTTCTTTGACTTTGACTCTTTGATCCAACTTGCTGATGAGAAACAACATGGGTTGTATGATTTCTTCACCATGGTCTTAGTAAAAACAACTCCTGGTTGCCATACATAATTCTGCAAGCACTTAAACCAATTGGACCTAAAACTTTTCATGTGAAGAATTAGATTGACCTCCTTTGGCAAATGAAGTGTATCCTTGTATTCCTTGGGTCAAATCTTCTGTTTCTGAGCTTCCTGGAAACATAAGAGATCCATTAACATCCTCCAAGTAGTTTTGTGTCTTAATTGTTGCTGAATGGTCTGTGTAATACGATCTTTTGCTCAGATGCGAAACTGGGACTAGGATAGATCCACTGACTTGAAATATCTATATCTTTCACATATAAACTGATCTCAATGTGATTCCAATTCTCCGTGGTTCCGGAATAAATCAAAATTCCAGAACAGTTTGGTTTGTAGCTTGAATCCTTCTGAATTGGTCGTAATCCTCCGTTGAATGCTCGTAGGTCCAAATCATGTAGCCATGAGTTCACGTGATTTGTAAATAAATAAATCCTTCATCCGAAATCTGATTTAACTGATTCCACCTCGAGATATGCTCTAACTGAGGTAAGAATGTATACAATATAGTCGTTTGGCTGGAAGAATTGATCTTCAACTTCTTTTGTGTTGAACAAGACTCAAGAGTCATTTTGGATGGTTTCATGATCATATCACAAATCTTGGGAAATGGCGTTATTAGCATATACATAATCTACAATAATTACTCTAGGGAGGTACATGAAATATTTGATAATCACTCAACTTAGTCGAAAATATTTATGCATCATGGGTAATTAAATCATACTATCCTAACAAAAACAAATATTTTGAAAACTTGTTAACAATCATGTGTGAAAAAATATTGAGGCTTGTAATCTCATTTGTTAATGAACCGGAGAATATTTTAGCGAATGTCACCATCGCTTGTTCATATGTTTCATCACTTAAACCATCAAGTCTATTAAAATAAGATAAATATTCTATCTCCTTGCAAATATTGGAGATAGTTATAAGTTTTTGAAATGAACCATTTCTTCCACTCTTTTAGGGACACTATAAAACTTTCGCCAAATAGTATGTTGTGCATGGCAAACCTTATTGCAATATCATGTTAGAGTTAAAAAAAATTTGCAACAATTCAATGGAGGCTTATATTTGTCGAATTTGTAAAGCTTTTATTTCTCATTAGTATTTTATTTATTCTCTGAATTCCTTTAAACTCATACAGTTAAGTGTTTTATATAAGTTTTGTTATCAATAATAAGTCATTTTTCCCTTAATTCGAATTCATATGTTGTTTTTGAAAATATATAAGCTTTTACTTATATGAGCACATGTTGACCCAAAAACTAGAAAAAAAGATATACATATTTCAGTTTGGCTGGGCACTTTTTGACTCGTGAAATGACAATCTTGTCCTTAGTACTTTTGTTAACAATCGTTTTTAACTAGATATGATTGTTCTTAGAGGGAAATAACTTGTTTTCCCTCATAAACACACTTATTTTCCAGCAGTAACAATCCT
The DNA here is from genome assembly GCF_000633955.1 of Camelina sativa. Classification (NCBI taxonomy): domain Eukaryota; kingdom Viridiplantae; phylum Streptophyta; class Magnoliopsida; order Brassicales; family Brassicaceae; genus Camelina; species Camelina sativa. Next base: position 37,340,519 of record NC_025695.1, read on the forward strand.
CGCTTGTCACTGCCGCACTTGCTTAACGACGTCTCCATCAACACCATCATTTTCAACTCGATCAACATTGTCTTTATATTCGTGAAACGTTCCTTCCCCCAACCTCCTTCGGTGAACCCAACGAATCTAATTTGTCGAGTTTAAGGAAGCTGTGCAGATCGCTTAAGTAGGCACTCATGGACACATGCCAGATCTTTGGGTCGGTATTTCCAACGGGAGTTTCATAGAAGGGATTTTAGTGCTTTGTTGCAAAAAAATAAATCAGAACGAAAAAAAAAAATGTAAAAGAGCCTCTTATATAGTATACCCAAACTTGATTTAAGAGACGCTACGTGTCACGGTTCTTTTGGATGAAGAAAAAATAGAAAAGGGAAAAAAAATTATTTGCGAGTGAATTTCATTTGTTTCGTCTCTCTCTTTCTCTTGCGATCGAAGTCTCGAAACGACAAAGGTTTGAATTTGGAATCGAAATGTCTGGAGGAAGAGGAGATTGAGGTCGTAGGAGATCAAGGGGAAGATGGTGTCGCCTAACGCAGATTCTTCTTCTCTATCATAGTCGTCGTTGAAATCAAGGGGAAGATGGTGTCGCCGAAGATCGCTCCGTCGATGTTGTCATCAGATTTTGCTAATCTTGCGGCGTAGGCTAAGGGAATGGTGGATTTGGGCGCCAATTGGCTTCACATGGACATTTTGGTAACCCATCTTTATTGCTTCCTTTGCTTATTTGAATCTGAACTTTTGATTTTAGTCGATAAAGTTACTTATTTGGTGATCTAAAGGTTTCACCTTTGCTATGAATATGATAAAGTTGTGAATCCGGAATAGTGTACCAAGAACAGACTAGATGATGTGTTGAATGAATGTTGTGGAATTCTAATCTGAAACTTGTATCTCTGCTCTTAATATGAAACAACAAGAATCTGCCTTTTTTTCTTGTTCTGGACTTATATTATGCTACACAATCTTTACTTGTTTTGTATGAGGTGTCAGAAGCAAGGGATTAAACCAAATGAAGACTCTTATGATAAGCTGCTTCAGTGCCTCTGTTACTCAATTTCTATGCCTATATTGTTAACTTGAATTTTTGAATCTGATAACATTTCACTTATCAGAATGCCCTGAACCAGTGTTGTGAATTGTTCTTCGTACTGAGTATTGATTGATTCTTGCAAGTTGAATTCCATAATAGATAATTGTTCATCATGGTTCCATCATTATCATGGATACATAAATTGTTGCAGAGGAAGAAATTGATCCATATCGTAACCCGACTAAGCAAAACATGAGGATGGCATTGTATTGGCTCGTACAGGGATGCACACCAGGAGACTCACTTGTCTTTCACTACTCGGGTCATGGTTCGCGTCAAAGAAACTACAACGGTGATGAAGTTGATGGCTATGATGAAACACTCTGTCCCCTTGATTTTGAAACTCAGGGGATGATTGTAGATGATTAGATCAACGCTACCATTGTTCGTCCTCTTCCCCATGGTGTCAAGCTCCATTCAATTATTGATGCTTGCCATAGTGGCACCGTCCTGGATTTACCCTTCCTATGTAGAATGAACAGGTTAGTCCTCCCTCAGTTGCTGCTGCTGCTGCTAAAAGTGAAGTTGCTTACCTTTCCTACTGCTTGTTATATTATTTTATTGAAACAGAGCTGGGCAGTATGTGTGGGAGGATCATCGGCCTAGGTCAGGTTTGTGGAAAGGAACAACTGGTGGGGAAGCCATATCGATCAGTGGATGTGATGATGATCAGACTTCGGCAGACACATCAGTAAGTCGAACGAATCTAGTCATACGCCTTCCAATTGTAGTTGCTTCTTACAATATGTTGTAAATTTTTTGTAAATGTTATGTAGTAGAATACTGAATTACATTGATTTTTTCTTCATATAGATGTAATCTTTGATATTCTATACTCTATTCTATTTAAAAAATTTAAATTTCAAAAAACTATATTTTAAAAAATAAGAGATCCAAAATTAAATCCTACCATTGGATGAGATAATTTTAATTAAGAGATCAAGAAATCTTATTTTTAAAGCAATATATAATTAATTCATTAAAAAATCAAACAGTACATGAGCCTAAAAATTAGAATCTCCCATTGGCGTTGCTATAATTCAAAATCAAATTTGATTATTATTGTCGACAAAGCTCACTATCATCGTCACTGTTTGTTTTAGAGATAGTGACAATAATTTTTGAGCCTGATCATAACATAAGTATTCTATATATAAAAAATATTAAATGAATTTGTTGCAGTATTATATGATATATTTTAAAGAAAATTTGGAAAAACCCCACTATTTAGGTGGAGGCATTGTCTAATATGCTTACGGATTTATGACACTTTCAAAAACATAGAAAGACTATTTTGTCGTCTTCTTTAGTTCGAAATTAATATTATTATTTTAACAAAATTGATTATATATACATATAGCTTTCTCTTCCTTTAACTTTAACGATCCGACAAATTGGAAATTAAAATCTATCAATCACTGAAACATACTTCCTTGCTAATGATTTTCTAAGCCGACTAACACCATCTTTGTCAATTGACCAATCTTATTATTTTCTTTTCTTCTGTTCGAAAATCGACCAATATTATTATGTATCGCCGATTCTAAAACTCCAACTTGAGATTTGAAAGTTGCAGCTTAAAGCTGACGATGATAATTTTGAGCCTAATCTGATTGTTTTAGAAATAATACAATCGGATTAGACTCAAAAATTATTGGGCCATGTGCTATATTGAAAATTTTAAAAGTTATAACCTAGATTATTAGAAATAAAACCCTAAAATGCAAAGAAAAAAAGTAACTAAAAAGGTGGAATTGGGACTATGCATTAGCAAAAATGCGATGTCGTTTCCATATACAATTACCACAGTCTACACGCATCTAGCGCATTTATAAAACCGAAAGGTAAAATATAAGATGTTTCTTCACATAGTGTAAAATTTTATTAATACCATAACATTAAAAAATTCATACAAAGAAGAAAGTCAAGATAGATATTTAGTTTTCTGATGGAGATATTTTTTGTAGAGTTCCTTGTTTTTTAGACAACAACATCCAGTGTGGAGTCTAAATGTTCCACAATACCATCCATTTATAAACCCTTTGCTTAAGCAAATCTCATCACATACGCTTGTACACTTTGACCGAAAACAAACAGCATCATGAACGTCAATAGCGTTTATATTACCTGTAAAAGATATCATTAAAATCTAGTATAGTTGATCAAAATGGAAGTTTTACAAGAAAGTATTTTTAATTCATGTATCCCCTTTATAATAAAACGGAAGTACACAACATTGGTTTTGTAGATTATATAATTTTAATAAATTGGTTACAAATATGTTATACATTAATTGATAGATTAATTGATTGCAAATTAAATAGTAGGTGCAATCTTAATTTATTTTCGGAAGATTTTATTACTAAATCACGTTGTTTCCAAAAATCTTAAAGAGAATATATCCTAAAGAATCATATCATCTAACTTATCATATTAATTTCCTTTATTAAATTATTCATCAAATAAAATCTTTTAATATCTAACTTAACATATTAATTTGTTAATTATCATTATACTTCACCTCTCATTTTTATATATGAGTCTATTTTGTAAAACAAATAAATTATCATATTATTTATTATAATTAAAAATAGTTTTATTTCCGGATATACCATAAGTTGAATTTTTAAAAACAAATATAAATTGTTTAATCTATAAAATATTCAAGCTTTAGTAACATTATTCTTTAAAAATAATATCTATTGAAATAAAAAAATTATTGAGTAACGGGACAAAATTTGAATATTTAAAAATTCAATTTTATATTTTTTGTTGAATTTTATAATTTTATATAATATAATAAACTTTAAATAATTTATTTTGAAATATTTTTAATATATTGAAACTTGATATAAAAGTTAGAAACTATAACACTATAAAATGATTTATTATAGCAATGTCAATAATATGTCACTACAATATGAAAGAATTTCAAGAAACCAAATATATTAAAACAAAAAGTATAACAATATATTAAATTACTCATAATAACTTGCTTTTTAAAAACCAAATTTACAAAATTATGTATTATAATGACTTGACTATACATTATTGAAATAACTTTACATACATGAACTAATACAACATATTAAAATTTTATTGTAAAATATAAAATATACAAAATTTTGTATAAAATAAAACTTAGTTAGTGTTATATCACGGTTACTTATCAAGAATCATTAACAATATAAAACTTATAAAATAGGTTTCTTTTTTCAATCCATCATATTTAGCATATGATTTTATTGCATAATGTTTTATCCAAAAAAAATTTAAAAAACAATTACGTAAATTATATTTTATATAAAATTACAATATAAATAAAATGAATTTCAACTCGTGCTCTTAATCTAGTGATCATAATATGTTACACAGACCACTCTCGTAGTATGTCCATTCTTTTTGATTACTTAATATAAATTTGTAAACCCTAGTTAAAGTTATAATCATGGAATTATCTAGATTAACTGTCTACGTTTCACTTTCTAATAGCTCATTCATGTTTATATTTAGATAGCTTTACGTCAAGCATGATTAAACGCAAAAAAATCACGAAAACCAGCAAGATGGTGTACTTTTCTGATTGATGTACAATCATATATATTTATTTAATTAGAAGATATTATTTTATTTTTAATTAGATCCCAAAAATATATAATATCCCAATAAATTAAAAATTATATATATATATATATATATATATATATATATATATAATAGAACTCTAAACAGTTTATTGGGATTGTAAGTAACTTACCTCCATAGCAATCAAGAGAACAATTGCTATGGCAATGAATATATGTAAATGTTTCTTGTCCTCCATTGTTTTGAGGTGTCACTAGATATTGCTCGATGTATTTTTTGTTTCTCTCTGTTTAGATGTATCCATGAAGATAAAATTGCTCTTATATATAGGGTATGATTTTTTTTTACAAATCAAATGAATAAATAAGAGCTAGATTTTATTCTATTCTTTGGTAATGTTAATCTTTAGCTTTATATCCCATTTAGGGAGTGTTATTGAATTCTAATTCAAAAAAAATTAATGAATGCAGAAAAATCATAGAAAGTAAACAAGAATTTTGTATAATCTTGTTGATTAGTTTTTATGTAATCTTGTAAAGTATTCTAAGCCATCACTCTATTTTATCACTTGTAAAGTATTCTAAGCCATCTTGTAAAGTTTTCTAATAATTCTACCAGATTCTAAAACTAAACTCATCATCTCTACCACATTTGCTAACTCTTTTTAAGAAATACTATAAACATAGCAGATAAATATTAAAATAACTTTCCTCATTTGTTTTCTCAAAACAAAAAATAAAGGTTTTTTCAATTTGTTTTACTATCCTGTCTTTTCAACTTTCTTTTCAACTTTCTCATCTCTATCTTCTTTCATTAATTCTCTCCACACATTTCACACTTATCTCATTATTTTTTTTTCTCATCTCTTTCCTTTTCAACCTTCCTCTTTTTTTTTGATCTTTTTTTTTCTCATCTCTTTCCTCTTCTATTGATTGGTGGACCAATTAAACACACCAGAGTGTCCACTATTAATCTTGTGATGGACAAATTATTTCACAAAAAATAATAATTTATTTACTCGATAAACTAATTTTACACTTGTCTAAAATCTCCACTTGTCCACTATTAATCATGTCATGTACTACATGATTCACAAAAACCCCCGTAAACAACTTACTTGACAAATGGACAAGTGTAACACCCACGAACCGAAATCCCGGTTTAGGGATTGCATCGGTCGATGCATGTCCGGTTCTGCGCGTTTCAACTTAAGTGAAACGCTGCGTTTTGGGCAAAGGGAAGAAGAAAACCCTTATATTTTTTCTTTTGTCTCATTAGTCGTTTTTGGCTGCTTCTGAGAGAAACAAAAGAGAAAAGAGTGTTCTTGGCATTCTTGGAGATTTCTGTGAATTGGTGGCTCTTTCTGGTGAGATCTGAGGTTTAGGACGTTGTAGGAGGCTTCTAGAAGTGTTTTCTTGCTTGAGTGAGGTTCAGAAACTTCTTGGCAAAGGTAAGTGCAGGACCATGGCTTATCTAAGTTAGAGATCTCTCTAATTTGTGTGTTATGTGTTGGTAGACTTGTTAGATTGGTATTTGGGACGTTGGGAAGCTTTCTTGTGGCTTGGGATCGAGTTTTGTGGTTGTAGGAACGAAGATCCGGCGAGAAGCTTCGCGGGGAAAACGATGCTCGGCATTGCATCGGTCGATGCACACTGTGCGTCGGTCGATGCAAATGCGAGGACGGCGCATAAACTCTAGGGTTTTCGTGCTATGTCGAGCATGCGTCGGTCGATGCAATGGGAGCATCGGTCGATGCAAGTTAACCTTGCATCGGTCGATGCAGATCTTGCGTCGGTCGACGCAACCTCCAACTAGTGTCGGTCGATGCATGTTGGTGTCGGTCGATGCTGAGTCCTGGTTTGTTATTGTTGATTGTTGATTGTTTATTGATGGTTAGAGATGTCTCTATTGCTTGTGTGTATAGCCCAGTAGATGGGAGGATTGCCTTACTGAGTGTTTATAAAATACTCATGCATTGCAATTTGTGTTTGTGATGCAGGTAAAGGCAAAGTGTGGTCGTGGAATCAAGGCAATGAAGAGGATGTTCTAGTGGTTAGCTTGGTTGTCTGACTTCTGTTAGATTCCTAGAGTTGAGTCCTAGAATGTTGTTTAGGATTGCTGGTTCTCTGGTTTATGCTGTTTGGATCATTAGTTTATGATTTGGAATTAATATTGGTTATTGGATTATTTATTGGTTATTGGTATCTGTTTTCCGCTGTTGGTTGTGTTTGTGGTTAGATGGCTAAATTCTATAGGACCACTAGCTGTAATATATTTATTATTATTTATTTCTTATTTAATTAAAAAAAAACGGGTCAGGTCGATGCATGGGGTGCATCGGTCGATGCATGTCCGGTTCTGCGCGTTTCAACTTAAGTGACACGCTGCGTTTTGGGCAAAGGGAAGAAGAAAACCCTTATATCGTTTCTTTTGTCTCATTAGTCGTTTTTGGCCGCTTGTGAGAGAAACAAATGAGAAAAAAGTGTTCTTGGTGTTCTTGGAGATTTCTGTGAATTGGTGGCTTTTTCTGGTGAGATCTGAGGCTTAGGACGTTGTAGGAGGCTTCTAGAAGTGTTTTCTAGCTTGAGTGAGGTTCAGAAACTTCTTGGCAAAGGTAAGTGCAGGACCATGGCTTATCTAAGCTAGAGATCTCTCTAATTTGCGTGTTATGTTTTGTTAGACTTGTTAGATTGGTATTTGGGACGTTGGGAAGCTTTCTTGTGGCTTGGGATCGAGTTTTGTGGTTGTAGGAACGAAGATCCGGCGAGAAGATTTGGGGGGAAAACTATGCTCGGCATTGCATCGGTCGATGCACATTGTGTGTCGGTTGATGCAAATGCGAGGACGGCGCGCAAACTCTAGGGTTTTCGTGCTATGTCGAGCATGCGTCGGTCGATGCAATGGGAGCATCGGTCGATGCAAGTTAACCTTGCATCGGTCGATGCAGATCTTGTGTCGGTCAACGCAACCTCCAACTGGTGTCGGTCGATGCATGTTGGTGTCGGTCGATGCTGAGTCCTGGTTTGTTATTGTTGATTGTTGATTGTTTATTGATGGTTAGAGATGTCTCTATTGCTTGTGTGTATAGCCCAGTAGATGGGAGGATTGCCTTACTGAGTGTTTATAAAATACTCATGCATTGCAATTTATGTTTGTGATGCAAGTAAAGGCAAAGTGTGATCGTGGAATCAAGGCAATGAAGAGGAGGATGTTCTAGTGGTTCGCTTGGTTGTCTGACTTCTGTTAGATTGCTAGAGTTGAGTCCTAGAATGTTGTTTAGGATTGCTGGTTCTCTGGTTTATGTTGTTTGGATCATTAGTTTATGATTTGGAATTAATATTGGTTATTGGATTATTTATTGGTTATTGGTATCTGTTTTCCGCTGTTGGTTGTGTTTGTGGTTAGATGGCTAGTGGTTATGGGACCACTAGCTGTAGTGTATTTTTATTATTATTTATTATTATTTTTTATAAAAAAAAAACGTGTCAGGTCGTTTCAACAAGTACTTTAAACTAGTGGACAAGTTTGTATTCCTCAACTTATCTATCAGACAAACCTTGTCCACATAACTGTTATTGTTCACAGACTTATGTTATTCCACCTTCCATCTCTCTAAAATATATATATATAATTTGCAAACTCTACGTAACTTTCAGATTATAAAGTGTCTACTACGGGTTCCACTTGTCTGTCTAGTCCCAAGAATTAATGCCCATCCATGTTGCCAGAAAATCAAATATATATTAAGGAACATAATTCATTTTGCTTTTTAACGTGTTATTTCCAACCAATTATATGTAGGGCAGTATAGTCAGTTTTCTACCCCATGTGGTAGATCAGAAAAGGTGTTTTTCGTTTGTGGTAGAACTTGAAAGTTTTTAAGCAAATGTGGTAGAATTGACAAAATTCCCTTTTCCATAACTTTATCTTATATAGAAAAATGTATAAAATTATAAACCAATAACATAACTTTATCTTGTCGGGACGGGGTTACAACATCTCTTTATCTTTTCATTTTGTATGTGGAGGCTTTAATTCCAAATATTAGGAAGGCAGAACGGGATAACCTCATTACGAGTATCAAGGTTGCAAATAAGTATCTCCCGATCTCGCATCTTCTGTTTGCCGATGATAGAGTTTTTTTTGTAAGGCTAATAAATACCAGTGCGAGGTTGTCCTCCGCATTTTAAAACAGTATAAATTGGTGTAAGGTCAACAAATCAATTTCTAGATATTCTCAGCATAAGGTTGATGCTGACTTACGCAAAGAGCTTCATGATGTTTTGGGTATCTTGAATCTTGGGAGTATGGGGTCTTATCTTGGTTTATCAGATAACATCGACGAGGCTAAAACGAAGGTTTTCTCCCTCATTTGGGAACACTTAAATTCAAGAGTTAATGGTTGGTCCGCAAAATTATTGTCGAAGGGAGGGAAGGGGGTCATGATAAAGTCCGTAACGGCTGCGTTACCTACTCATGTTATGTCTTGTTTTCGCTTACCTAAGATGATTACTTCAAAACTTAGAAGTGTGGTGGCTAATTATTGGTGGAGTGCCGATGGGCAGTCACGGGGTTGCACTCGATGAAATGGGATAAACTTTTCCCCAGTAAGTTAGTTGGTGGTCTTGGTTTTTGGAATGTCGATAACTTCAACACCGCCCTACTTGCAAAACAACTTTAGCGTTTAATTATGGTTCCTGATTGAGTTTTTGCTAAGGCTTTCAAGGGACGATATTATCGGAACTCTAATCCTCTTAGACATCATCAAATCTTATAGTCTGAGACGACCCGACCCATTTTTCTAATATAATATTAAGCAAGTGATCCATACTCACTAACATCCTAACCCCAATCAATACAACAGCGGAAATAATCAATAACAACATCAAACCAGAAATACTTCAATCAAACCAATAACAACTAAACCAATAATAGTTCCAACATAAACTAGTAATACATCAACCAACAAGTCATTAAACATTAAAGCATCAACCTAGAAACATTCTAACGACTCAACTCTAGCAACCCAACAGAAGCCAGACAACAAAAAATCGAGCCACTAGAACATCCTTCCATTCATTGCTTTGATTCCACGATCATACTTTGTTTTTACCTGCATCACAAACAACAATTGAGCCGCATGAGTATATATCACAAATACTCAGTGAGGCAATTCTCTCATCTACTTGACTATACACACAAGCAATTGAGAATCTCCAATCAACAAACAACAAATAACACAATCAGACCAGATAACAAACAAGGTTCAGGCACTACCGAATGTTGGTGTCGACTGACACCCTCCTGGTGTCGATCAACACTAACACCTGGCAAAGGTTGCGTCGACCGACACACCCCTTGTGTCGATCAACGCGGCCACTTGTTGTCGCCTGACACATGCTCCAAATTTCCCAAAAACCCTAATTCGCGTCGACCGACACCTCCACATGCGTAGATTGATGCTCGTTAGGTTTCCCGTGTCGTCCTTGCATTTGTGTCAACCTACACACTCCTTGCGTTGATCGACATAGATGTTGAGCATCGTGTTCCTCGAAACTTCAAGCCATATCTCCTTTTCCAAACGCACCAAGTCCAAACCAGGACCATACAAAAGTCTCACAAAGCCTCAATAACTACGAAAATCGTCAAACATACGAAGTAATCAACCACACAACACATAAATACGAAAATCAGAGAATTTCAAACTTAGATAAACCATGGTCATTCACTCACCTTTGCAACAAGAAGATTCTGACCAACAAACGACGAGAACACACTCCTAGCTAGCTTCTATCACGATCCTAGCCTCAGATCTTCACTCCACAGGAAGAATCTCTCAAGAACATACACCCAAATCTCCAAAACTCTCAAGAACAACTTTTCTCCTTTTCTAAACTCTCTAGGAACGACAATAGAGGCTAAAACTCTCAAATTCATCGTGTGTTCCCTTTTTAAACCCGACCTTAAGGTTTTCCTAAGTAAACCACATCAAACCGATGATTTAAAACCAAAATTGGCCAAACCGCATATGCTTGTGTCGATCGGCACACATCCTTTAACCATCTGATTTTGTTCGCGGATTTTACACAGTTCGTCTTACGGATGGAGAATTATGAAGTCGGCTAGCTCTCTGGTAAAGAAAGGCTTATTAAACGAGTTATCTTTGGGAATTCCATTTCAGTATGGAATAACCCCTGGATACCAGCTCAATTCCCGAGAACAGCCTTAAATCATGGATCTTCTCAAGATCCTTCGGCTAGCTCTCTGGTAAAGAAAGGCTTATTAAACGAGTTGTCTCCGGGAATTCCATTACAGAATGGAATAACCCCTAGATACCAGCTCAATTCCAAAGAACCGCCTTAAATCATGGATCTTCTCAAGATCCTTCGTTACAAGTTAATAGTTTGGTAGATGTGCAGACAAATTCATGGAACGTTACTCTGCTTAATGCTACCTTTGACCCCAAAGATGTTGTTTTTATTTCTGCCTTACCTTTGGGAGATCCTTCCATACCAGACGCTTTGGGCTGGCATTTTACGAAGTCGGGTAAATACACGGTTAAGTCGGGCTATTATGTAGGGCGTCTTCAAAATCTGGCATCTCCCATGCTTCTTTCTCCGGTCCAGATATTTTTCCTTTGCAAGCTTTTGTTTGGAAACTTAAATGTCCGTCCAAGTTGAAGCATTTCATGTGGCAGGTTGTGACGGGCTGTGTTTCCATCACAGCTAATTTGAGGAAACAGGGTTTGAGTTACGACCCGGGATGTGGTGTTTGTGGCGCTCTTGAGGAAAAAATTAATCATGTTTTGTTTGAATGTCCACCTGCTCGTCAGATTTGAGATCTTTCCAAGATCCCTTCACTCCCTGGTTTTTTTCCGGTGTCTTCTTTATATGCTAATATGGATCACTTATTTTGGAAATTACCAACTGGATTTTATGGCTTAGCTTTCCCTTGGATTATATGGTATATTTGGAAAGCCCGAAACGAAAATCTTTTTGACAATACGGATAGTAATGCTCTCGAGGTACTCCGCATGGTGGAGGCTGAGGAGAAAGCTTGGCAATTGGCCCAGTTAGAAGTTTCATTGAATCCTACTGGATATGTGGAAGTTGATCTTCTGCAAAGGGTAAGCTTTTATACAACTGGGCCTCTCCTCATGGAACTCTGCTTTCTTGTGGTGGTGATGATTGGTGAATGATATGAGATATGAATGAATGGGTAGAAAGCAAGGGGTTTCAATTCCCTTTATGATGTTGCAGTATAAAGGGTGTCAATCCAAATCTGAGTGAGATGCAAGCAATCAGGACATGCACATTTATCTAAGTTGAGCCAATTATAAAGGATGTTTGTCACTAACAACCTAATGATGAATGTAAAATGCAGAATGTAAAAGCTTATAAAACTAGATGCTAAAAGTAAAGAGAACAGGATGATCTAAACAACAATGCAATGAAACAGAAATAGAAACTATAGTAATGCAAGTAATAAACTAATGCAAGGCAAGTAATGAACAGGAAACTAAATGAATGTAACAGAAAAGCAACTAAAATGAAACAGGAATTGAAACAGGACAAACACAAAGCATAAACAAGAATTTTGGGGATGAGCTCGAGCAAGCACTCGATCGAGTGTGCGATCGAGTACAGGGTCGAGTCGGACAAATGCGAGAAACAGAGCAATGCAAACAAAACAGAGCAAGACAAAAGTAAATCAAACAACGACCAAGCAACAGGATTTAGACTAAGAAATCAATAGACAAGGAAGGTCTTGAGGAGGGATTCATGGGTTGGACTAATGATAAAGGTCATCTAACTTGGTCAACAAATCTCAATCAACTTGAGATAATCTCTAGACAATGATCTCCTAGAACATGTTAATCCACTCTCATGGCAAAAACAATCAAGCTCATATATTTCTAGACTTGTTCTCACAAAACAAAGAATTTATACAAGCAAGCATTAAGCAACAGATCATTTATGTCAAAAATCAAACAAGACATCTAATCTCTTAGCATGCCTAATGATAATCTCTAGATCTAGCCTTATCTTGCAACCCAGACATTGGTGTGATGCTAAGAAACTTAAAATCAAACTCTAACCTCTCGGTTATAGGATCAGCATAGAGTACATCTAGCCTAGAAGAGGTCTATAACAATCAAGCTTGACCTAGCTAAACAAACCTCAACCACAATCCAGTCTAACCCATCCTAAAGATCCTAAGCAACTACTCACAAATGCTAAACATGATGAGCAAATTCATAAACCCAGAAAATAACGAAACTTGCATGATTAGATAGATGAAACAGATATCTACAATATTGAAGAAGGAATCAAACTCGAATTCTTAATATTTTGAAAGTTATGAAACCAACAAATATCAAGGAATCTCTTGTTTTCCTTCAAAAGTAGATGAGAGATCTAAGAAACTAAAAGTGCAAAGAGCATAAATTCCCAAAACGGTAAATACTAGGTTTTAGGATATCTAAAAAAAACTGGACTCCTTGGTAGCTGCAGGGTACAAGGACTTATATAGAAAAAGGAGTGGAAGCCCTAAAAATGCTAGAAGACAAAATAGTTAGGCGGCTCGGTCAGCTCGACCAGGTGCTCGGTCGAGTGACCGGTCGAGTTGGCTTTTCTTCTGTTCCCTCCACTCGGTCGAGTCCTTCTCCGCACACGGTCGAGTGTCTGGTCGAGTGGGCGGTCGAGTGGGCGGTCGAGTGGAACTCCGGACATTGGTTCTTCAGCTCTAACTCCCTTGCTTTCACCTCTTCAACATTGCTTCCATGCTCCTTAGGCTCCAAATCACCTGTTTATGCAAGCAAAGATGCAAATGCAATGCAACTATACTCTAATGCATGAACAATCCTAAAACTATGCAATAATGGTCAAAAAGGATAGCAAAAGATGCAAAAGATGTGAATATATTAAGGGAAAACAGGGTAAAATATATAAACATCACCTCAAAGGGGTTTGGTGTTTCATTGATGGGTCGTGGAAGGATAATGATATGTTTTCAGGTATGGGATGGTACTGCTTACACTCGACCGGGGACACACCAACCATGGGAGCTGCAAATTTACGCTAGAGTCTCTCCCCTCTACACTCTGAAGTCAAAGCTTTCGTCTGGGCTATGCGGTGTATGATTGGCGTCAACAATCGTGATGTAGCTTTCCTTACCGACTGTTCGAATTTGGTGGAGATGGTGTCTTCACCTTCAAAGTGGCCAGCCTTTTCCGTCTACCTTGAGGATATTGCAATCGACAGGGAGGAGTTTTCAACCTTCTCACTTTCTCTTATCCCACGTAGTGCAAATATAAAAGTGGATTTATTTGCACGACGGGTTCGTGCCATACCGCATTCTGTTTGTAAACAATGTTCCCTCCAAATGGTTCTTTTGAGCTAATCTATTAAAGCTGTTGACATAAAAAAAAAAGTAACATAATAATTAAATTTATTAACAATCCTAGATTATTTAGTTTTAGTTGAATTACAAAAAACTGTTTCTGACTTTATAAAATTATGTGTCTAATAATCCCATATTTATTAATATTTTAAATGATTTCTTACAAACACAAACTAATAACACTATAGGGGTATTCAAACTAGTATTTTAAGTGATTTATAAAAAATCTACAAGGGGATGTATTCAATCTAACATTTTAAGTGATTTGTATAAAACTAAGAAATCATATTATTCAATCATAGATTTTAAAAAGTCTTGTGAAATTCAATGTTATTGAACTAGTGATTTGAAAATCTAGTTCAAGATCCAATTTTAATTATATTAAGGATTCTGGAAATTTTAGAAGATTTTTTAAAATAAAAATACATAAATCAAAATCTCATGGTTTTTAGTGAGATTTGAAAGAATTTTATAATAAATCATATAAAAACTCAATAAAACTCAAATCATTTCAGATAATAAGTTCATTACATCCCACCTCCCAAATCCTATGTTATTTAATTAAGGATTTTGTAATCTTGTGTTACTGAACTAATGATTTTAAAATCTATCTTAAAATCTATTGGTACTGAAAGCAGTATGTGGATTTGTAATCTAATGATTTTGAAGAATTTGAAATAGTTTCCTTAATTAAAAATACAGAAATCCAATTCACATAGTTTTATGTGGAGTTTTCAAGGATTTTACAATAAATCATATCAATTTGCATATATCATCAAAATCATATAACAACTTAAATCACATTTTTTTTCAACCATTGGACCAGAACAGGCCGACCCATTAGCCAAATCCCTACGGAGCGAGACTCGATCCATGGTGTGATGATGTCTTCTACATTGGACTTACCATTGGCCACTGCACTAAGGTCATTTCACAAACTTAAGGTCCAATTATTTAATAAATACAGATATTAGTAGAAAATTAAAGAGTGTGTGGTAGATTAGAAACTAATATTTGGATCATCAACATATACAACACATGGACAAAATGGTCTATTTGTGTACTAAATACTGGTATTAGTGGAAAATTAAAAAGTGTGTGGTAGATTAGAAAATAAATTGGGTTTGATGGTATTTATGAGCTTTTATCAATATATAATATATTATCTAAAGAAAATTACTCAAATAATTATTCTTACAAAAGGAAAAGCAACTTATAAATAATATATTATCTAAAGAAAATTACTCAAATAATTATTACTCCCTCCGTTTCATAATATAAGATGTTTTAGAGCAGTTATTTTGTTTCATAATAAAGGATGTTTTCAACTTTCTATGCAACTTTTAGATTAGTTTAATATTTTATATTATGCAGTTTTATTTATGATTGGTTGAACTTTTTAAAAGTATATATTTCTTAATCTACGTACTTTTACTTAAAACATCCTATATTTTAAAACGAAGAGAGTATTACGAAATATACTAATTTTTAGCTCACTAAATAATAAAAGTAACTATGTAACAACCCATACTATGTGCAGAATAAATTAATCTAAATAAAATTATTATGAGTAAAGTTATAGTTATGAAACCAATATCCGTTTGTGTCAAATATAACATGTAACTAAAATATTTTTATTTAAATTTTTGTTTTTAAATGTGATAGAGAAAATATTAATAAAATATTACTAAAGACTAATAAAATTTAAAAATACGATTAATGCACAGAACAACGGCGATAGATGAAAACCCTGGTTAAGAAATCGCTAGGCGCTAGTCGGGCGGTGAGGGTAGGCCTAGCGCCTAGCAAAGAAATCGGAGATTAAATGGGGATTAATCGGAGACTAGTTTTTTTTATAAATTTTAGTATATTTTTATAATTTTAATAATATATATTTAAATCTTATAAAACAAAAACATTAATACATGATAACATTCCAAAAAAACAAAATAAGTTACTAATCACATGATATACAAAAAAAAATATGGTCTTGATTTTGAGAGACACAAATATATCGAAAAGTCACAAAAAATAATTAAGACTACTTCGCCTTTGTTTACTTTCTTCAATGATCAAGAAATTAGCATGTGTTAGACTTCTAGTTTAGTTAAGACTTCTTGATTACCTGCAACAAACAAACAAAAATAATAAAATAGCAGCAAGATGACAAGAACTATTGGTGTGTCACGTTAAACAACACGAAAAACAAACCTTAGTAACCCATTGGTGTGTCATGAAACTCGGGAGTTTCATGGAATACATTCGGTTCAAAATCCATGTCAATCATTACTTCATCTTCTTCTTCAGATTCAAAATCATCATCATAAAGCTCTCTTACCTTTGAATATTGGGTATTAGGCACAATACCAACACTCGTACTTTGGTCTTCATGATGTTGCTCCACAATCCAATCTTCCACAATTTCTTCATTACCATCATCTACGATCACATCCACCAATTTCTCCTTGATTTTTTTGTGCTTGTTAAAAAGTCTTGCATTAAACTGGACATAAACTAGGCTGTTTAGACGACTGACCATTAATCTGTTCCTTTTTTTAGTGTGGATCTGCACATATAAAAATATTGAACGAATCACTAACTCAAACATATAAAGTTGAACATAGATTAAAAACTAACCGCTTCAAAGCTACTCCAATTTCTTTCACAACCAGAAGAGCTAGAGGTCAAAGCAAGCACTCTAGTTGCTAGCTTTTGTAACGTAGGTACATGACATCCATAAGTTGCCCACCAATTCCCTAAATTTAACAGTTTTAAGATATCTCATAGAAAACATATAAATGACCAGACAAGAATAAAATTAAATTCAAGTGAGAAGACAAACCTGGATCAAATTTTTCATCATTCTGTTGACATCCTCTTACTGCTAAGTCTTTTCCAAAAGAGCCAATTTTCCTTTTATAGAGATTAATCTCATAATTGACGATTATATTTTGCTTCTCAAAGTCACCATGATAAAAAGTTTCAACACAAGCAATAAATCCTAAGTTGATCTCCAAATCATTCTGGATATCAGAATCTCTGTAGAAGTAGAATGGATTTAAGAAGTAAGCAGCAAGATGCAAAGGAGAATCCAATCTACCTTTCATTTTCTCATCCATAATCTGAAAAATAGGCTGATAATTCTTTTCAAGATGATTAGAAGCTTCTTTGATCAATTTTTTAGCTTCTAACATCTCTCCATAAATAAATCCCATAGAAGGTTTCTTTTCCCCATCTGCAAGTCTTAAAACCTTCACCATAGGACAAAACACTTTTAAAACCACTGTAACACTACTCCAAAATGCATAGCTCAAAACTGTATCAGATGACTGTTTTCCTTTTACACACTTAGAATGCTTGCACTCATGCCACTCATCACTGCTGAACATAGACATCAACTGTGATTTTTTCTCATATAAACTTTGTAGTGTTAAGAAGCATGTGGCGAATCTTGTTGCTCCTGGTCTCACAATATCCCTCCTCTTTGTATGTGTTCTCATCATGGATAATGTCTTATGATGAGCATATATAAAGACAGTGAGAGACTTAGCTTGACTGATCACTTTTGCAAACCAAGGCAACTTGGAAACTCCCTCAAGCATCAGATCGATGGTGTGAGCAGCTCAACCTGACCAAAATATACTCGGTCTCTTATCTTTAAGCATCCTTGCAGCCGCTACATTATTTGTAGCATTATCAGTCACTACTTGAACTACCTTTCCACCCCCAATATCTTCAATGCACTTGTCGATGTAATTGAAGATAAATTCACCTGTGTGAGAATCTTTAGAAGTGTCCTTTGAAGAAAGAAAACATGTACCTCCTCTTGAATTGACACACAAATTCATTATGCTTCTCTTTTTCATGTCAGTCCATGCATCTGTCATCACAGAACAACCTTCATTTTCCCATTCTTCTTCTAAACTCTTCAACTTTTTCTTTGTCCTTTCTTGCTCTTCATTTAACAATGGTTCGCTCAACTGATATTGAGTAGGGGGAATCCAACCAGGTCCAAATTGTCCCAATGCTTCACAAAATAATCTGAAACTTTCGTTATCAATAGCACTAAAGGGGATACTTGACTCGTACACCCACCTAGCACAATATTGACGAACAGCATGTGTCTTCTCTTTAGAAATTGCATCATGGATATTCTGTTGTCGTGTTTGTGCAGCTAAGGAAGCTTCAGGGTTGATGCAACTCGCAAACTTATCAATGGGACCTTGGAAGTGAGAAGCCGTTTGAGTTTCAAATTCTTCTTGCAGTTCACTATCCAAAGGTGGTTTATTTATATTCACCTCAGCTCTAAGCTCTTTCTCACGTTCTCTCTTCTTCGTTTTCTTGTTCTTTGCTTCTATAAGTGCATTCTTACACTTAGTTTG
This sequence comes from Camelina sativa, assembly GCF_000633955.1. Taxonomy (NCBI): domain Eukaryota; kingdom Viridiplantae; phylum Streptophyta; class Magnoliopsida; order Brassicales; family Brassicaceae; genus Camelina; species Camelina sativa. Next base: position 37,358,978 of record NC_025695.1, read on the forward strand.
ATCCTCCTTTGTTGACAATGGGCAAGCAGCAACATTTCCCTTTTGATGAGCAATATGTTCTTTCATCCTATAAACTCCACCAGACATTTCTTTTCCACACAACTTGCATTTCACCTTATCTGGAGTTTTTGGATCATACAACACTCCATATTCCCATCCCACATCATCAGAATTACGTTTTAGTTGTACATCAACCATTCTAACATGTAGAAAAAACCAAAACATTAGTAGATAGAAACATCAAAAACTGGCTGACCAGAGAAATAAAAACTAATACATGGAGATATCCTAAAATAGGCAAAAGAAACATCCTAATCGGCTACAAAATTGTAAAATTAAGCAGTAATTTAGAAATTTAAGAAAATTACTTCTAGATCCACGAACAGAAAGATGGGTGTTTCTTGACAAATAGGTATCAGTTTGAGCACGAACAAATTCTGGAGATAATTGAGCTTACTTAGGTCAGAAAGTTGATAAAGGTTTTTAGTATCTCGGCTTCCAATGTCGAGAAAAGAAGAAGAAGTCGAGAGAAGAAGAAGAAGAAACGTTCTCAGATCAATTTTTACTCAAAACAATGGGCTTTGAGGCCCAAAACGTTTTTTAACCAAATAAATATCTAACTTTTGAAACAATAAATCGGCGACTTTTGTCAAAAATTGGATAACTCGGGGATTAATCGGTAAACCGATTTTGTTAACCGATTACACATTAAACCCGGCGGTGTACCACTGCCTAGCGATTATACGTCCGATTAATCGGCTAGGCGCCCGATTTTTGAAACAGAGGATGAAAACAATACTCTAAGCCTAAAAAAGTGTCATTTTAGCTTTAGATATAATTATTATAAAGACCAAAAAGGCTACCCATTTATGTTTGTTTATACTTTAGACTAAACCGTTTGGTTATCAGTTAAATCACTCAGCATTTCAGCTTTCTCCTATTGCTGTTTCATTAGGTCTGTGTGGCCTCGGTTCTTGTTTGGGTTTTAGATCTAAAAGCACTGGTATGAATCGTCCTAGAAAGAAGAAGGAGCTCTCTCTGATGGATGAGCTGAGAGGTCTTAATCTGTTAAATGAAGGAGAGCTGGTGGAAATCCCAGATCTGAAAAACAACGACTTGATTGAGGAAAACTCAATGAGTGTTATCGTTCGCTGCTTGAACCCCACTGTTCATAAAGTGGGTGGATTAGTTAAGGCTCTGCCGTCGATCTGGGGAATGGAGGATAGAGTGCGTGGGAGAGGGGTTGGGGACAGTCGAGTTCAGTTCATCTTCGATAATGAAGGAGACTTGTATCATGTCTTATTTAGAGGTCCTTGGTTTGTAAATGGCTGGATTGTCTCTCTGGATCAATGGAAGCCAAATCCAGGACCAGACTTCCTCAACAATATTCTCTTCTCGGTTAGAATAAGGAACATTCCTATCCATCTCCTCAAAAAACAGGCAGTGGAAAGTATCATTGAGCCAAAAGGAAAGGTTGAAGCGGTTGAACTCCACGCGAAAAACTCAAATTCGCTGGAGTATGTTAGGGCTCGAGCTTGGTACACGGCCGATGAACCTTTGGAATTTGTAAAGCATGCAAAGTTCTCGTCTGGTGAAGTTGTTAAGGTTGAACTGGAGTATGAGAAACTGTTGAAGGTCTGCTTTCTCTGCTTTAGACTCACGCATGACCAGATAAACTGCCCATTACAATGTTGACAGAGTTTTGGCCAAAGAAGAGGAAAGAAAAAAGACCAACAATTAGGGGCTCCGAAATCAAAAGGGAAAGGCAAGGGTGTAGTGATTGCAGAAGTGGATGTTGTGCCTTCTCATTCGGATTCACAACTAAGGTCTCAGAAAGTTAAGGATAGGCTACAATGGCCTACAAAGGGTGGAGGTTCAAAGACTGGACAGGTTTGGAGGCCAAAGGAGATTATTATTGAAAAGGAAGCCCTGGGTAGTTCACAGGGAGAAGGCTCAAAAAGCTCAGGGAGTCCATTCTTTCACCCTCAAAGAAGAGAAGGTTAAGTAATAGTGGAGAAAGGCAAGTAAAAAAGGCAAAGCTGGTGATTCTCCCTTTGTCTTTGAAAGACTTGGAATTAATGGAGACTCTCCGAAGGATTTGGGTAATAAGGGATCTTCTGGTGACAAAAAAACAAGAGCTTTCCATCTGTTTTTGAAAGGTTAAGTTCACAAGTTTCAAGTTCTGACTCCAAGCCGGGAAGCTCTCACTCGGCTTCTGCACATTCTGCTCAAGTAGCAGCTCACTTAGTGAATCATTCTGCTTATATGGTAGCAAAGACTCTTGTACCCACAAACTGTGAAGTATTAGGTGGACGTAGAGCAAATTTGAAAGAAGAGTTGATGATTAATTCCAACCGTTCGAAGTCAATATGAGACTATTGAGTTGGAACTGTTAGGGGGTGGGGAATACCCCGACAGTTCGTCACCTGAGGGACATATGTGGTCAGTATTTCCCAGAGGTCACATTCCTCTGTGAGACCAAGAACAGGAGAGATTATATGGAAAATGTCTTAAATCATTTGGGGTACTATGACTTACATACGGTGGAGCCAATTGGCAAGAGTGGGGGTTTAGCATTACTTTGGAAGGATTCGGTTAAAGTGCAAATCATTCATTCAGATAAGCGAATGATTGATACTCATGTTACATGGCAAGGCAAGGATTTTTTTCTGACTTATGTATATGGGGAGCCGGTCCAGAGTGAAAGGGGAGCTTTATGGGAAAGATTATCCAGAATTGGAACAGATAGAAGGGAGCCTTGGATTATGACGGGGGATTTCAATGAACTAATTGATCTGTTAGAAAAGAGAGGAGGTCCGAAACGAAAGGATGCTACATGCGTTGAGTTTAGACAGATGCTTAATGCATGTGGAATGTGTGAAATCAATTATACGGGCTATCAATTCTCCTGGTATGGTACTAGGAATGATGAATTGGTCCAATGCAGGTTGGACAGGACAATAGCTAACCAACTTTGGCTGGATTTATTTCCTCAAGCTCAAGCGGTGTATCTCAAAAAGGTTAGCTCTGACCATAGTCCTTTGATTACTTGTATGTTTGGAGACCAAAGAAGGACATGGGCTGGTTTCAAGTTTGATCAAAGATGGCGAATGCGAGAAGGATTCAATTATCTCATGTCTCAATTTTGGCAAGAAGAGAGCCCTCAAGGATCAATGATGGAATAGATTGCAGAATGTCGAAAACGAATCTCACGTTGGAAGAGAGACACCAAACCCAATTCTGCAAGGCGTATACAATATCTACATCATCAAATTGATCTTGCAACCCGATAGACCCCGTTTAGCAAGGATTTGATCCACCGTTTGAAGCGAGAGTTGAATATGGAGTACAACAATGAAGAGTTGTATTGGAAGGACAAAAATAGGCTGACGTGGCTCAATAATGAGGATAAAAATACAAAATACTTCCATGCAACAACAAAGAATAAACGGGCTCAGAATAGGATTCACAGTTTGGTGGATGATGAGGGCTCAGAATGGTTTGCAGATAATGATCTGGGGAGGTCGGCTGAAACGGGCTCAGAATGGTTCGGCAAATAAGTCTAAGTAATGTGGTCTATAAGATTATTGCTAAGGTAATGGCCAATCGGTTGAAGAAAGTGCTCCCACGGGTGGTTTCTGAAACTCAGGCAGCTTTCATCCAAGGAAGGCTCAAAACCGATAACATTCTTGTAGCATATGAACTGATTCATGCTCTCGAGTCAAAAAATAAATGTTCGGAGGAGTTCATTGCGGTAAAGACGGACATGTCCAAGGCTTTCGACATAGTGGAATGGTCCTTTCTTGAAGATTCCTTGAGGTTCCTAGGCTTCTCAGATGCGTGGATCAGCCTGATTATGAGTTGTGTAGGAACAGTCAACTATCAGGTCCTAGTTAATGGAACCCCTTATGGAGAAATTATCCCCACTCGTGGTTTGAGGCAACGCGACCCATTATCTCCATATTTGTTTGTGTAGCGCTCTGAGATGCTTGTCTGAATGCTACAGCAAGGTGAAAAGAAGGGGAAGATCACTGGCCTAAAAGTTGCACGAGGTGCACCTCATGTATCCCATCTTCTGTTTGCCGATGACAGCATCTTCTACTGTCAGGAGAAGAATGAGGAGCTACAATACCTACCTTATGAGTACAGTGGAGGAGTATAGTGTGGCTTCTGGTCAGAGAATCAACTTCCAGAAGTCAAGCATTTATTTTGGGAGGCGGATTTCTTCTGATAGACGAGAGCAAATTAAACAGCTAACAGGAATCAGTGAAGAAGGAGGGGAGGGGTTCTATTTAGGCCTCCCTGAAGCGCTTCGAAGCTCTAAAATTACATCTTTAAATTATTTGAAGGAGCGTCTTCACCAGAAAGTGTCAGGTGGCAGAACAATTTTCTTTCGCCTCGAGGGAAAGAGGTTCATCTAAAGGCTGTGGCAATGGCTCTCCCTACTCATACCATGTCATGTTTCCAGCTGCCTAAGGCAAAACTTGTCAGCAATTGACTTCGGTAATGGCGGATTTTGGTGGAAAAATAAGAAGGATGCAAAAGGGATGCATCGGAAGGCATGGGACCAATTAAGCAAGCCAAAGAGGGAGGGTGGACTTTAATATAGCCCTTTTGGGGAAACAGTTATGACGAATGCTCACTCGTCCTGAGAGTTTGATGGCAAGAGTCTTTAAGAGCCGGTACTTTAATAACACTACTCCTTTACTGGCCAAGCTAGGATTTAGGCCTTCGTTTGCTTGGAGAAGTATTCATCAAGCGCAAGAATTACTAAGGCAAGGTGTCCGAGCTATAGTGGGTAATGGTCATTTTATTGATATCTCGCAAGATCCATGGCTTCAATCAAAACCGGTTAGAAGCTTACAAGTTGTACTTCCAGTACCACCAGGGCTATATCCTTCCATTGCGTCTCTTATTAAGGTGAAAAATCTAATTCAGGAGAATGGGAAATATTGGAGACGTGATATCCTGGACACAGCTCTATTGGAGAAGGATAGAAACTTAATTGAGGATATAAGATCGGTTGGAAGAAACAGGAAGGATTGTTACACTTGGGACTATGCGAGAATAGGGAATTACACAGTGAAATCTGGGTATTGGGTTCTCACGCAAGTTATCAAAGCTCAGAAATTGCCTCAAGAGGTAACCCAGCCTAGCCTAAACCCTCTCATAAGTCAAGTGTGGCAATCTGATGCTAGTCCCAAAGTTCAACAGTTTCTATGGAGATACCTCACCAATTGTCTATCAGTAGCGCATAATTTATCCTATAGGCATCTATCCAAGGAAAATCACTGCTCAAGATGTTCGAACCAGGAAGAGACCGTTAATCATCTGTTATTTCAATGTACTTACGTCAGACAGGTGTGGGCTCTCTCTCCAATACCGGCTCCTCCCACTGGAAACTGGGGTGACTCTATCTACTCAAATATGTATCATGTTCTGAATATCAGCTCTACTAGTCCTCATAGTGAGGAGCATCAAATGCTTATCCCATGGCTGCTTTGGAGAATCTGAAAATTCCGAAATGACTTTGTTTTCAAAGGTCAGGATTTCAATGCTTTGGAAACAGTTAGAAAGGCCATGACGGATGCGGTAGAATGGAAACAGAGGAAGGAACAAGAGGAAACGAGAAGAAATTCACCCTCCCAGCCAGTAAATCCCATGGGAAAATGGAAACCACCACCATCGGAATGGTACAAGTGCAACTCTGATGGTGCCTGGAATGATGAGGATTCACGATGTGGAATGGGATTGGTGCTTCGAAATGAATTTGAAGAGGTTAAATGGATGGGAGCACAAGCACTAAGAAAAGTAAGATCACCTTTGGAGGTAGAACAATGCGGTGGGCAATGGCTACAATGTCTCGGCTAAACTATAAGAAAATCATTTTTGAGACTGATTCGTTGGCAGTGACAAATTTATTGAACAACGAAGAATGTTGGCCAGCCTTTGCACCGACACTTCAGGATATAAGAGAAATGCTCCCTTTATTTCATGAGATCAAAGTGGTTCACACTCGGAGAGAAGGCAACAGAGTGGCGGATCGGGTAGCAAAGGAGTCTTTTTCTTTGGAGAATCATAACCCTAAGTTGTATTCGATAGTGTCAAATTGGGTAAAACAACTTGTATTGGTAGACAAACCATGTGTATCTTGAAGTTTGGTGAATGAAAGTTGTTGTTGAGTCAAAAAAAAAAAAACTTAAATGGACCAGCCTTTTTATACTCGTTTATTATACATGTTGTTAGATGAGTCCATATCAAAATCTTATTTTGTAGGTCAAAACAGTATGTCTTTCCCAATTCGACGACTTTGACTTAGCAAACATACTTTTTTCTTTCATCTCCACTTTCTTGTAAATTGCTGAATTCGACTTCACGTAAATTACTTTTGGCTTTTTACATAGCAAGAAAAGGTTCAGTCGTCATGCTTAGCAAATTCTTGTTTGTCTTTCTCGTTCTTTTAAGGATCTTTATTTTTTAGATCACTTTAGATTTGTGGGTATCTAATAGTTCTTTATCTATTATGAGCCAGGGCTCTACTATGTAAATAATATATAGTGGTCGTATAGTTTGGTTATTTATGTTAACGTACCTAGATCAATATTGTAACTCGTATATAAGGCATACTTTGTGCAACATTATGAATAACAAAACCTTTTATACATTTTAGGGTTTTTGACATGGTATCTTCAATCTTCCATTTTTTTCCTATCTTTTCGTTTGACCTTGGTATACTCGATTATTCTATCGGTATATCTCTCTTGAAACTATGACGGACGATCAATCTGCTACTAAGGTTGGTTCGACGATGATTTCGGTTACTAAGGTTGGCTCGTCTTGAGTCTACAAGACGTAGAATCGATCCATATGATCTCTCGGCTGGTGATAACCCCAGATCTGTGATTTCACACCACAACTTCGTGGACGTAACTATGATGAGTGGGCTATGAATCTGCGGCTTGCTTTGAGGGCAAGGAAAAAGTTTGGTTTTGCGGATGGATCCATTCCCAAACCCGATGATGAGTCTGATGACCTTGAGGATTGGTGGGCTAATAATGCTATGGTGGTGTCTTGGATGTGACAAACCGTAGCTTCAGATTTAAGTAGCTCACTAACGTATCATGAAATTGCTTCTGACTTATGGACTCATTTTCACAAGCGATTCTCGGTGAAGAATGTCCAAAGGGTACAACGATTGAAGACTGAGTTGGCCAATTGTCAACAAAAAGGTTCTACGGTGGAAGCTTACTATGGGAGACTTACAAAATTATGAACAAGCCTTGCTGATTTTCAACGTGCGAAAACGGCTGAGGAAATTGCAAGGGAACATGAAGAAGATAATTTACATCAATTTCTAATGGGTCTTGATGAAAGTGTATTTGGTGTGGTAAAATCTTCTCTTTTATTGCGTGATCCACTTCTAACTCTAGATGAGGCATACCAAGTTGTTTCTCAAGATGAAGAATCTAAGAGGGCTGGTAGATTATGGAAGAACAGAATGAGGGAGCAAGTTTTGCGATTTGTGTGGCTCCCCTTTCTTACTCATGTCCTCCACTAAGAGATCCTTCAGCCATGTGTACAAGTTGTGGAAGAAAAGGTCATTTGGATGATAATTGCTTTCGAAAAATCAGTTATCCTTGGTGGTGGGGCGACATACCATGTACCAAACCTCCTACGGGTTCACAAGGCGGTTTGGGTGCATCAAGCAGTGATCATCGTGTCTCTGTTGTTCCTCCCAAGACTGCCGAACCAACACATGTTCATCATGTTGTGACGTCGACGCCAACATCTCTCGGATATACAAATATTACCGACGCTGATCGTGTTGGTTTCAGCGGTCTAAGTGATCAAGATTGGATCAAATTGAAAGATATGCTTAATGCAAGGAATGTTGGTACTCATGATCCTCTCTCTGGTAAGTTTTTTATTGAGTGTTGGATTATTGACACTCGAGCTTCTAATCACATGACGGGAAGCATTGATTTTCTAATGGATGTTTGTGATATGGCTCCTATGTTTATAAAATTGCCTGAAGGCCGGTTTACGGTCTCGACTAAACGAGGGACAGTCTCTCTGGGCTCTCATCTCAGTTTGCTGAATGTGTTTTTTGTAGATTGCTTACATTGTCACCTTATCTCGGTTTCTCAGTTGACTCGAGAATGGAGATGTAATTTCCAGATATCTAATCGGCTTTGTATTATTCAGGACCGCATCACACAAACGGTGATTGGCGCCGGTGAACAGCAAAATGGGTTATATTTCTTTAGAGGGATGGCTGATGCAGCATCGACACAAGTTTTGGAGAAACAACCTAAGGAGCTGTGGCACTGTAGCTTAGGACATCCTTCTTCTACGACTATGGAGATGTTGTCTTTATCAAATTCTAGTAGTAGTAGTTTTGATTAAAAAACATGCGAAGTTTGTATTCGTGCAACATGACTCTTTTCCTTTGAGCATTAATAAAACTTCTAAAGTTTTTGAGTTGGTTTATTGTGATTTATGGGGTCCTTATCGGACAACGACAATTTGTGGATCCCGGTTTTTCTTAACAATTGTTGACGACTTCTCTCGTGCAGTCTAGATATATTTGATGCCAACTAAGTCCCAAACTGCTTCTACTATGTGATTTCATCTCTTTGGTGGAAAGACGGTTTGAAGTGATAATGGGTCTGAATTTATAAGCCTTAGTGGGTTTTTTTAGAGGGAAGGGGATTCTATGAAACTTCTTGCATTGGAACTCCCCAACAAAATGGACGGGTGGAGCGTAAACATCGTCACATCCTTAATGTAGCCCGAGCTTTGCGTTTTCAAGCTCATATTCTTGTTGAGTTTTGTAGTTTTGTTTTCTTATAGCAGGATATTTAATCAACCGAACGCCAACGACGGTGCTTCATGGGAAGACTCCATTTGAGGTGCTTTATTCGCGATCACCACCTATGAACCATGTTCGTATTTTTGGTTGTCTATGTTATGTTCATAATCAGAAGCTTGGCGGTGATAAATTTGCTTCTCGAAGTAACCGACCAGTGTTCCTTGGTCACTCTTTCAGGAAGAAGGGTTGGAAGGTGTACAACCTTGAAACCGGTGTTGTTTCAATTTCTCAGGATGTCGTCTTCCTCGAGAATGAGTTTCCATTTGCTTATGCTCGCTTGGATCCTCCTTCTGAACCAGATAAAACTATGCTGACTCCTATTATTGATGATGATGAGTTTCTCGATTTGGATTTGGTTCCGTCTCATATTTTGGACTTGTCTGCTGCGACTCCTCTTGCTACAGAACCTCTTCTTTCCCCTATGGCATAAGTTACTCCTTCTACAGTGCCTCCTCCGGTGGAACCTCGGATATTTTCACTGGAGAGTCTGTTGTCTCCTACTTCCTCCTTGTTTGGAGCCATTACCTGTTGATGGTATGGCTAAGTCTTCTGATGTCTTAGTCTCTTCTCCTGATGATACACATGAACCTATGGGGAAAAGATGTCGCCAAAAATTTAAGTCTACGCGACTTCATGGATATGTGACAAATACGACTCATATGGAGTCTGACAGTGATTTTGTGGACACTTGTTGGTACCCTATTGATTCATATGTTGACTGCTCCAATTTTTCAGATCATCATCGACCTTTTCTCGCTGCGATCACGTCGGGTGTGATCCCTAAAACATGTGCTGAAGCTATGGAAGATGCGAATTGGAGAGAAGTTGTGTGTGGTGAGATCACGACTCTTGAACAGCAAGGCACATGGACGACTGAAAAGTTACCTCCGGGTAAGAAAGCTCTTGGCTGTAAATGGGTATTTACTTTAAAATATCGGTCTGACGGTACTCTTGAGCGTTACAAGGCACGGTTAGTGGTTCTCGGTAACAACCAAACCGAGGGGCTTGACTACACGAAAATGTTTGCCCCTGTTTGTAAGATGACTATTGTGCGTTCTTTCTTGGAGGTTGCGGTGGCTCGGGATTGGGAAGTACACCAAATGGACGTTCATAATGCTTTCTTACATGGTGAATTAGAAGCGGAAGTTTTCATTCAGTTTCATCCGAGTTTTCGTACTGATGATAAATCACAAGTCTCTTTACGGGCTCAAACAGGCGCCTCGATATTGGTTTTCCAAGCTCTCCAAATCTCTTAAAGAATATGGTTTTCCAAGTACACCAAATCTGCTTTATCTGTTCTGCAAATAATTGGAATTGGTCTTCCTATTTGTTAGGATCCATTTCCCAATTTTTCGTGATTCCTTGTTTTGTAGGAGTAGTGAACTCTCCATTACTTTGTATTCGTTTCCTTATCTACGAAATATAAAAGCCAAAAAGAGGCAATATCAATTGCCCAAAATGAAGTCTTGTTCTCTTGTTCAAATTTTGTTTTTACTCTTGATATTAAGGTTGTGATACGACGAGGTCACAGCTATGAATATCTTTACTATGATTCATTTTTATCTTTTTAGGAACAACCACATGTATAAATACTTTGGTTCTATTATTGAAATACACAAGGCATTAAATTGGATTGACAGGCGCTATCTCTAATTTCACGAAATGCAAATCTAAATGCGGATTTGAGGCATGCTAAGGGCCTGACTGGTTCTCCCGCTACCACCCGCAAATGCTGCGTTTGCGGGTGGTAGCGGTTGCTAGCGATCGGTACCAATCACTCAAACCGCTCCCAATTGCTCCAAATCGCTCACAATTGCTCCAAACCACTGAATTCCAAAAGCTGCTTCCCGGAAGTGTTTGCGGTTGCGGACGATTGCAGTTGGTTTTTTTTTTTTTAAACTTGAAACAAATCAATGATAATGAAATATTTTTTATATAACTATTATATTCATTAAGGATTGCAGAAAATGAAGTACGAGTACGATTGAGAATATTAAAAAATAAACAATTTGAAGAAAATAAGATTTCAATTAACAATAACCCAGAAAACTTGATGTAAATTTAGTGGCACATCGCAAATATGTTCAAAAAATATAAATAAATATAACATTTCATCAGGAATTTTAAAAAATAAGATTATTTTTTGAAAAATATAAAAACAAATCACGATTCTTTTCAACTCTCGTTTGATCATTACTACCGATGCAACTACTGACCCACAGAACTTATTGAGTGTGTGAGATTTAAAAAGAAGATCTACGATCTAAAACATATGTTTTGTCATTTATCAAATTACTTGATTAAAGTTTTGGTAAAAAGCCAAATGCATAAGGTAATAAATATTTCAATATGAAATTTATTTGTTTTTTAAATAATTATTATAGTATTTTCTTAATGAATTTTAATTATAAATCAAGTTTAACAAAATTTTTAGTATTTTTAAACATTTATATAATTATATATTATATTTATTATGTTTTAACGTCTAATGCACCCACTGGTCAACCAGTCGTAAACTCTTGCAAACGTACCATTTTAAAACGCTAAACCAGTCATTCAAAACGCTTAGTAACGCTTGAAACCGCAACCACTGCTTCCACAATCTCCCGTAAACGTAATCGCAAACGTTGAGGTTAAACCAGTCGGGCCTAAACACGTACATCTCTGCATGCATGATGTTTTGTTTGTAAACAAATTTACTTCTAGTTGGCTCATATAACTTTTTTNTTTTAAAAAAAAAAAAAAAAAAAAATATCTGCGCTATTAATGCGAATAGATTGTGATACCAAATTTGGATTGTGTCGTGTCCTTTTTATCCGAGAGGATCAACATCTCCTATCTCTTCTTCTAGAAGTTAAAAACATCACGCCATTTTACGAATTCAAACGTCGATGTTCTGTCGTTTTTCTTGAGTGTAGGAGATGCCTAATTTCTCAGTTAACGTTCCCCAACTCTCATCCCTTCACAGTACACCAAAAGTGAAACGAGGAGGCACGACGAGAATGAATCTATGTGCCGATCAAGTGTTCGACAAAATGCTTCTGTGGAGAGGTATGGCAACGAAGATGAAGTTTCCTTCTTGTCCTGCTGCGGAATTGTCTGATTTCAGGAGAAGTAACAAGAGGAGATCTACTAGAAGGATGGTTAGTTGCAGAGCCGCCGGAGCTGACGGTGGACGCGTGGCTGTTGGTGACGACGTGTTCTCGGTTACTACTTCGTCCAAGTATGAAGTTGACTACCTGGGTCAGAGCACTAAGGGAGATTTGAACCTCAAACTTGACCCACTTCAGTCCTTTGGTATACAAAATTCAGTTTGGGTTTTTTGTGAAATGTTTGATTAAAGATTTGGTCTTTAGTTAGGGAACTTGATTCTGGTTGATGTTTGTTTATTGAGATGAATAAGAGCTAAAAAAGGTCTAACCTTTGTTGTGGCTGTCACGTTGTACGAGTAAAAAAGCTTACATTTTTCTGTTAAGCAGTCTCATGATGTATCCATGTAGGAGATGGGCAAGCTACATTGGAAGGTCCAATTGAGGAGGTAGCGAGAGCAGAGGCTCAAGCCGCTGAAAACCTGATTAGAGAGTTGGGTATCCAAGTTCGTTATCTAATCCTTATAATGTATTTGGAGTTTGAGGAGCACTGTTGTTTCTAAAGACATAAATGTACCGAGTTCTTTGTGTCTGCTTTCTGGCGTCTCAAAACTTTTATGCTTGATATTGTAGGGTCCTTTCTCTGCGCAACACTCTCCTCGTGGTATATTTTGTAGTCGTACCTTGAATCTACGGTCCATTAGTGCAATTGGATATGATATGGATTATACTTTGATGCACTACAATGTCATGGTGAGTTCTTTTTTTAATTATTCATAAGTAGGAAAGATGTAATTTAGAAAAGAAACTCGCAACTGACGCCAGTTTATGGTCTTGTTTAGGCTTGGGAAGGAAAGGCTTATGACTATTGCATGGAAAATCTAAAGAGCATGGGTTTCCCTGTTGATGGACTTGCTTTTGATCCGGAACTGGTGATGTGTTTATTCTGGTGATAGTTGAAAGGTTCTACATTGTAGTATTCTCTCTGTACTGAGACCAAAATATGTCTTCTCTTATTATAGGTTATCAGGGGTCTCATGATTGACAAAGAGAAAGGTAATTTAGTCAAGGCCGATAGATTTGGGTATGTGAAGAGAGCCATGCACGGTACAAAGATGTTATCAAATAAAGCTGTCAGGTATATTTGGCTTTTTAACACCGTTGGTAACGTGAAATATAAAAAACGACAGTTTCAGAGTCCTTGTTCTTTATTTGAAGGAAGTCTCATTCTCTTATTGTCTTTGTTTGTATGAAAGTGAGATCTATGGAAGGGAGTTAGTTGACCTGCGGAACCAGAATCGATGGGAGTTTCTCAATACATTTTTTTCTGTTTCAGAGGCTCTGGCTTATGCACAGGTACGTTCTTTTCTTACAAGAAATGGTTGCTGAATAACTCGCACTTAATTGTGGACATAATTTTTAAATCGCATATATATTCAGATTCGTTTCTCAATGCTTCTTCACCGCCAAGAATGTCTTTTTGCAAAACTTTCCTCACAGGTTTCTGCTGAGTAATTATAATTCAAACTATTTCAGATGGTGGATAGATTGGATGATGGATGTATTTCGGCAGATCTTGGCACGCTTGATTATAAAGGACTTTACAAGGTTTTGTGTTTCATAGCACCTAATTTCATTAAACTGAAAGGTTTGCGTATTCTTTATCTCTTCTAATTGATGTTTTCAGGCTGTTGCAAAAGCTCTATTCAGAGCACATGTTGAAGGACAACTCAAGGTTGATAGTTTGTCCATCCTGTACTCATTTTCTTAAAAATCAGTTTTCTCAAGCCCATCGTGACTGACAGTTTCTTTGCAGAGTGAGATCATGTCCAAGCCAGAACTATTTGTAGAGCCAGACCCAGAATTACCTTTAGCTCTTTTAGATCAAAAGGAGGTAATGTTTCAGTTTTCACACAAGATATATAATCATGATGGTTTCAGTTGTTAATATCGTCCTGTTCGCTCATAGGCTGGTAAAAAGCTCTTGCTTATCACAAACTCGGATTATCACTACACAGACAAAATGATGAAGCACTCATTTAACAAATTCCTTCCCAATGACATGGACTGGCGAGATCTTTTTGACATGGTGAGCAAACACAAATTTGTTTCTGCATTTAAGTTGTAAAGCAGTTGCTTTTCCAGAGACTAGTTTGCATTATTAGACCTTACTGCTTTTAANTGGATAGATTGGATGATGGATGTATTTCGGCAGATCTTGGCACGCTTGATTATAAAGGACTTTACAAGGTTTTGTGTTTCATAGCACCTAATTTCATTAAACTGAAAGGTTTGCGTATTCTTTATCTCTTCTAATTGATGTTTTCAGGCTGTTGCAAAAGCTCTATTCAGAGCACATGTTGAAGGACAACTCAAGGTTGATAGTTTGTCCATCCTGTACTCATTTTCTTAAAAATCAGTTTTCTCAAGCCCATCGTGACTGACAGTTTCTTTGCAGAGTGAGATCATGTCCAAGCCAGAACTATTTGTAGAGCCAGACCCAGAATTACCTTTAGCTCTTTTAGATCAAAAGGAGGTAATGTTTCAGTTTTCACACAAGATATATAATCATGATGGTTTCAGTTGTTAATATCGTCCTGTTCGCTCATAGGCTGGTAAAAAGCTCTTGCTTATCACAAACTCGGATTATCACTACACAGACAAAATGATGAAGCACTCATTTAACAAATTCCTTCCCAATGACATGGACTGGCGAGATCTTTTTGACATGGTGAGCAAACACAAATTTGTTTCTGCATTTAAGTTGTAAAGCAGTTGCTTTTCCAGAGACTAGTTTGCATTATTAGACCTTACTGCTTTTACATTCATGTTTCTACGTAGGTTATAGTTTCTGCTAGGAAGCCAGAGTTCTTCCAGATGTCACACCCTCTGTACGAGGTTGTGACTGGAGAGGGTTTGATGCGTCCATGCTTCAAGGCTGAAACAGGTTATTTCTAATTGTTTCTTCTAAATGCAAGTAGATAATTTTGCTGTGTAGAAATTCTGGAACTTTTTATTCTCTCTCTCTCACTGCTTGTCTCTCCTAGGAGGTTTATACTCGGGAGGAAGTGCTCAAATGATAGAGAGTTCACTAAACGTTCATGGAGATGAGATTTTGTATGTTGGTGACCACATCTACACTGATGTCAGTGTATCCAAAGTCCATCTCAGGTGGCGAACTGCACTGATTTGCCGTGAACTGGAAGAAGAGGTTTGGATAATTGTTATGAACTACAATCAGTAGATGACAGAGCTTGGAGGGCTTTGCCTTTCATTCGTTAAAGTAATAGAAAAGTAAATAAATGATTTGGTCTTGTTTCTTTACAGTATAAGGCTCTAATTGGCAGTCGTGGTCACCGAGAAGAGCTAATAGAGCTTATAAATCAAAAAGAGGTTGTTGGAGATCTATTTAACCAGCTCCGGCTTGCTCTTCAAAGACGAAGCAAAGGCCGTCCTGCTCAGGTTTGTTTGTTTATATCCTTACAAGATTCAGAGTTCATGTTGTATATCCTGTGTTAGATACAGTGGGTAGTATGTTCAGCTATAAGATTAGAGTTTCGTGATGGAAGGTTTTCACCCTTTATCTTTTCATTCTAGACACTCGCTGCTACCAACTTGGATGATCAAGAACTGACAGAGACCATGCAGAAGCTTCTTATTGTAATGCAAAGACTAGATGACAAGATTGGTCTAATGCTGGAATCAGACGGCGAGCTCTTCAACGAAAGGTAGAAAAACAATGGCAAAACAAATCGTAGTTACGTGACTCGGGAAACGTAGAAAAGGATCTGTCTGACCTATAATTCTTGGGCTGTTTTCCAGGTGGGGCTTCCTCTCACGGGCCGGTTTGTGGGATAAAAGCCACTTGATGAGACAAATCGAAAAGTATATATTCCTCTTCTCTGCATTTCTGAGCAACTTGTAAACTCAAAACCAAGCTCGCATTTTACCCTCAGTTACATTTCCCTCAAAAATGGTTTCAGGTATGCTGATATATACACATCAAGAGTCTCCAACTTCCTCAACTACACACCTTTCATGTATTTCCGCTCACAAGAGCAGGTAAGAGCTTAAATCAGATTTATCATAGTAGGTATAGACGAAATTTGAGGCAGATGCTAATTAAACTCACTCATTTTGTTTCTCTCCTCTGCAGTCACTGGCTCACGATTCTCCGCTTCCAGATGCGGGTATGGAAAACTAGCGATTGTGCCCAAATTAGAGGCAACTCAGTTGTGTGTTGTAATATTTCCGGATTAAAAACTGTGGATAGAAATGTAGCAATAGGCAATTCTTAAGCTCAAAGTGATGTATAATATATGTATTCCTAATCTCTGAATCGAAGTTGAAGCTGGTCTTGGTTGGTACGTTGCTGTTTTTTTTTTTAAGGTCTTATCTTGTACGTGCTTTTCAGTCTGATATTAGAAGCAGTTTGTGCAAATGACTATTTTTTATATAAACATTTTAGTTATAGTTTTGTGAGTTCTGATCATGATTATGATGACCGTTATATCCACCACGAGTCATCAGTGAGTGGCAATGGCCGACTCATCGTCATCGCCTATTAGGAGCTTTCAGGGTTTTGTTACATTCGCTGGTTAAATTGAGCGAACGCCACACTAATCATTGATTTTGAAATATTTAACAAAATTATGTTTTATTGGTTCTATGGTTTATAAATACTTGTTAAAATCTCATATTATTTATTTAGGGGGTGTATTCAACTTGACATTTTAAGTGATTTGTGTGAAATTTACAAATCCTATGTTATTCAATCATGGATTTTAAAAAGTCTATTAAAATTCACTGTTATTGAACTGATGATTTAAAAATCTACTTTAAAATCCACTGTTATTCAAAACAATTTTGTGAATTTGGATTGTAATGATTTTTAGGATTCTGGAAGATTTAAGAGGATTTGTTTAGTTAAAAATACAGAAATCCAAATCTCATAATTTTAGGTGGGATTTGAAAGAATTTTACATAAAATCATATCAACTTCCCTAAAATCTATCAAAATTCTAAATTTCCTAAATCCCATCAAATTCTCCAAAATCATGGTTTTAATGATTTGTTTTTGGATTTCTAAATCCACATTATGTTTTAAATAGATTTGAATGGATTTGAAAGTGTAAAATAGAATGATTCAAATCCAAGGAAAAAACATGTTATTTCAAAATCCATGTGTTTTGATTTTTGGAATTTACAATTTCATATGGATTTAGGAATCACCTCTCTAATAATAGCCCCTAAGTTATGAAGAAAAATTTGTTCGTCCAACTTTGGTTTCACAACATATTTTTAAAGAACAAACATATAATGATATAAAGAACAATAGCATATGTATGTCTGTTTTGCTATGAGCATTAATTTGCGGCTAAAGCAGCTGCCACACTCTCTTTGGCAGACATATTAGATGTGTTTCGGAGACCAAAGGAGATGGATATTAAAGGTCAGAGAAAGGGCGCTTCTGAACCCCAAAGATAAGGGTTAGTGGGTAGAGAAAAAGGAGTGTTTTGGTTTTTTAGTCTGGTTAGATAGATTTATGTTGGGGTGGCACAAAGGCAAGGGAATTTTCAGTTTGGTTGTTTATTAGAAACGAGGGTTAATGAAACAAAGGCATCAAGTATAATAGGATCGGTGTTTTCAGACTGGTCATATTTAACAAACTACACTTTTAATCGGAGAGGAAGATTGTGGGTGGTGTGGAGTCCAAGTGTCAGGCTCACACCTTGTTATACGAGTGGACAGATAGTTACTTGTTCGGTACTGATGGAAGGAACTATCAATGAATTCTTCGTATCATTTGTTTATGCAGCAAATGGTGCAGAGGATAGGAAGGAACTGTGGGAGGACTTGCGAAATCACCAAGACTCACCAATATTTCGTAATAAACCGTGGATGATCTGTGGTGATTTTAACGAAATATTGATAGGGGAAGCATTCACTCTATGATACAACTCTGCAGTGCTTCCTGGAATGCGTGATTTTCAAGAGGCAGTACAGTACTGTTCTCTTACTGATATGCTGACTCATGGACCGATATACACATGGTGTAACAAGCGCGATTTTGGTCTGATATGCAAAAAACTAGACAGGTACTAATTAATGACTCTTGGATCTCTGAGCATCAGCAGTCGTATGGGGTTTTTGAGGCTGGAGGGTGCTCTGATCACCTACGTTGTCGTATCAAGATCGGTGGAGATAAACCTAGACTGCATAAGCCTTTCAAATTCACTAATGCTTTAGTTGAAGATGCAGGTTTTATGCCAATGGTCACAGACTACTGGGAAAACACTGAACCATTGTACCACTCCACTTCTGCAATGTTCCAGTTTTCAAAGAAGTTAAAAGGCCTAAACCCAAAAATAAAGCAACTGAGTAGAGAGAAGTTTGGTAATTTCGCAAAGAAAACACGAGAAGCTTTTGAGCATTTATGCGCCTGTCAGCTGGTGACTTTGATGAATCCTACGGATGAGGCAATGCAGAGTGAGTCTATTGCTTATAACAGATGGTTGTTTGTCGCTGGGTTGGATGAGCGATACTTGAAACAAAAGTCCAAGTTGCATTGGTTGAAAGTAGGAGATGGCAACAATAAAGTTTTTCATAGGGCTGCAAAGGCAAGGGAAGTTCGCAATACGATCAAAGAAATAAAATGTCCAGATGGGACAATAGCTGACACGCAAGAGAAGATTAAGCATGAGGCAGAGAGGTTTTTTCGGGAGTTTATGGGGCTTAAAGTCCCAAATTATCACGGAATTGCAGAGGAGGAGTTATCAGAGTTGTTACGCTACCGTTGTTCTTATCATGATAGAGCAACACTGTAAATGTAGGTAACAGAGGTGGAGATATGTGATGTTCTTTTCTCAATGCCAAGAGATAAGAGTCCAGGCCCCGATGGCTATACTGTGGAATTCCTCCGAGAGACATGGTCTATCATTAAAAAGGATCTTGTTACTTCTATACAATCCTTTTTCAGGTTTGGATTCTTACCAAAAGGGATCAATGCTACTATTCTTGCGCTTATACCAAAGAAAAAAGGAGTTATAGAGATGAAGGATTACAGACCGATCTCATGTTGTAATGTAACATACAAAGTAATCTCAAAAATAATCGCCAATCGACTTAAAATACTTCTTCCACAGTTTGTTGCTCCCAATCAATCCGCATTTGTAAAGGATAGGCTTCTTATGAAAAATGTTCTCTTAGCATCGGAGATTGTACCAGATTATCATAAGGATACGGTCTCTCCAAGGAGTGCAATTAAGATCGATATTTCAAAGGCATTCGATTCTGTTCAATGGCCTTTCCTGCTGAGTATCCTTACAACTCTGAACTTTCCACCTCAGTTTATTAAGTGGATAGAGCTCTGCATCACTACTGCCTCCTTTTCGGTTCAGGTAAATGGTGAATTGTCTGGTCTTTTCAAGAGTGAAAGAGGGCTTAGACAGGGTTACTCCGTATCACCCTATCTCTTCGTTATATGTATGCAAGTATTGTCTGCAGTACTAGATAAAGCAGCACAAGAGAGGCGGATCGGCTATCACCCTAAATGCAAGAACATACAGCTTACACATCTATGTTTTGCAGACGATTTGTTGGTTTTCATGGATGGTATGAAATCTTCACTTGAGGGTATTCTTCAGGTTTTCAGAGACTTTGCTGGATATTCGGGTTTGAACATCAGCTTGGAAAAATCTACGCTTTATATGGCGGGGATTAAAGACGTGGATCAGGAATTGATCTTACACCTATTTCCGTTTGCATCAAGCACTCTCCCTGTATGCTACCTGGGACTACCCCTACTAACCAAGCGTATGACAACGGCTGACTACAGTCAACTACTAGAACAAATTAGAGAACGGATTGGGAGCTGGACTGGCAGATACTTGTCTTTTGCAGGCTGCCTCCAACTGATAAGCTCAGTTATTCATAGCTTAACTAGCTTCTGGATGTCTGCTTTCCGCTTGCCAAACGCTTGTATCAAAGAGATAGACAGCTTATGCTCTGCATTTATGTGGGCAGGTCCTTCTTTGCATACCAAAAAGGCGAAAGTTTCATGGCATGATGTGTGTACCACTAAAGCTGAAGGAGGTTTAGGGTTACGTTCACTACATGATGTGAACAAGGTCTCCTGTTTGAAACTCATCTGGTGAATCCTAACCTCAAACTCGCTATGGGTTACATGGCTCCGAACATATTTGATCCGCAAAGGATCCTTTTGGTCCCTCAAAGATTTCAACAGATTCAGGCTTCTGGATGTGGCGGAAATTACTTAAATATCGATCAACTGCTTCAGCTTTTGTTCGGTATGAGATACAAAATGGGCAGAGTGTGTTCTTCTGGCATGATAATTGGTCACAGTTTGGTTGTTTGAAGGATATATCAGGCTTGCGAGGGTGCATTGACATGGGGATTAGTTTAAATGCCACTGTAGCCGAAGCTCTCTCTCACCGGAGACGACGGCATAGAGTGGATCATTTAAACCAATTAGAGACCAGCCTAGAGCATATTCGAACAAAAGGACTGGTGGAGGCAGAGGATGTGGTTCTCTGGAAAGGAAAAGGGGATTGTTTCAAGCAAAAATTCAGCACAAAAGGAACATGGGAGCATCTTAGGAGGACAAGACAGAGAAAGACGTGGGCTGATGGGATCTGGTTCTCTCAAGCTGCGCCAAAGTTCTCTTTCATAGCTTGGCTAGCTACACTCAATCGTCTCTCCACTGGTGATCGAATGGTTCGCTGGAATCAGCAAAGTCTTGTATCTTGCCCTTTATGCAGTGTGCCGCAAGAAACGCGTAATCATCTATTCTTCACTTGCTCGGTTTCAGCTGAAGTGTGGACGGGTCTCACCTCAAAGCTTCTCACTACTAAGTTCACTACAGATTGGGACACTACTCAGAAGCTTCTCACCGACAAATCTCTGGGAAACTCTGTTCTGTTCCTGTTGTGCTACACTTTTCAAGCTACACTGCATTCTCTTTGGCAAGAACGCAACAACCGTCGACATGGAGAAGCGGCTGTACCACCAGCTCTCCTCATTAAAAGACTTGATAGGCAAATTTGAAACCGCCTCCTCTCCCTTCAAGGTGAAAGCAGAGTTGTTGGGTGCATGGAACTATGGCTATCTACCCGTTGAGACTTTGGATCCTTCGACATTCTCTTAGATTTTCAAAATGTAAAATTCAGTAGCACTCTCAAACTTTAACTATAGTCTGCACTTGATGTAAAACAGTTTTTTCGAATAAATTTTACATTTTATTCAAAAAAATAAATTTAGCTGTTTTTGACATATATATGTTAATTCAAGTTTTAAAGTAATGGTCTCAAGACTTGAGATTAGCATTCTTTCCCAACATTTTTGATTATTACATGCCGTTCCTCTACTAATTCATCATTCATAAACCCCTACTAAACCTATATGGACCGAAGATTTATGCGGTAGTATTATATAAGAAATGCAAAAGAGCAAAAGTAACTAAAAGGAAGGGGAGATGTGCATTTGGGTCAAGATGTGGTGGAAATTATCAGAGGGTTTATCAACAGGATGGGTATGAACACCTTGGTAAGTGGTAACCACCACTCCTTCGTCTCCTAATAACCTCTGCACTTGCTTCTTCACTCTGCATCCTTCGTGTGTGCACTTATAGTAACTCCTGTACATATGTATTCATATACATCTATCAGTCTATTAATTAGCTATGACCAAGATGCATAAAAGCCTATTATTAGGTACGTACGGTACGTACCTGGGAAATATATTGTTCTTGACAGCTTTTTGGCCGTACTTCCTCCACCTGTATCCATCATCGAGAATATCAACCTGGCTTCTTGTCTGAAAGGAAAACTTAGGTTCTCTCTCTTTTTTCATCTTACTCTTGGGTTTGTCTTCTTCATTAGTGTTGATCTTGTGGTGTGCAGAGTTGTCAACCTTGGTCACCGATGATGAACATGGAAAGAACATTTGATACATATCCTCCATTTCCTACTTCCCTATGCGTTTATGGTGGGAACTTGAAAAACCTCCAAAAAATACACACACATGACCTGTGTGGGTATATATGCGTCTGTGTGAAAGGCAAGAGAGGTAAAGAAAGAGAGAGAGAGAGAGACGTAGACGGCAACGAAGATGCCAGAGAAAGTGAGATCAATGGAATATGGCTACATTAGCGGATCCATCAGAAAAAAGAGTTTGGTGGGAATTACTTTTAAAAAGGTATGGCGGCCTCATCATTCTGATTAGGACTTCTAATTCACTCTGTTATTATTTTTAAATGTATATATATGCAACTCCTTTAGACTTTCAAACTTTTGGTGCAACGGATCAAACTTTCAAACTATTATTGGTCAAAAATAAAATAGCTTCTAGATCTCAGAGAGTAACGTTATTTTATTATTTGCTAAACAATTTAAATTGAGGCTTGCATGGGTTTAGCAAGGTTGGATGTTTTTTAATTTCTTATTTCCAAATACGTGTATCACAAGTTCGCCAACCAAAAAGTTGATTGGATTCAAGTATTCAACGAAACAATGGGCTCGAATGATGTTGAGGTTATTGACTAATTTGGCTATTTGCTTTCTTCTAGGCAACGATTTTGACAAAAAAAAGTCTTAAAATAAAAATCATTGCCTAGAGGAATTATTCATCCCTCCAAAGTTATTCAAACTTGATCCCAAAGTCACTTTTCCAGGAAACACACACAATTAACATGGAATTACAATAGTAGATATAGGCAAAACAGTGGTGCCTGTCATCGCAAGATTTGAGACGGGGTCGCGTACGAGACTGTGCTCATTAAGATCACATATAGGATTTGAGACGGGGTCGCGTAAGAGACTGTGCTCCATCGACCAAAATAGTGGTGCCTGTCATGAAGCGTGAGCCGTCACTGATCAAGTAGATAACAGTGGAGTAGAGGTCCGTATTGGGGTTAAGCCACTGGCCGAGCGGCGCAGCATCCTTGATCATCTTGATCGCTCGATCTCTACCAACAGAAGCTGGATATTCATCGCCCAGATGCAGCCCTCTAGAGATCATGTTGACCCTTATCTTGTGCTTCCCTAGACTAATGGCTGACGCCTGTAAACCCCAATTCATCAACAACTTAACAATGAAATATTAGGAGATGTACTTAAGAAGGATGTAGTATATACCCGAACGAGTTGATGAAGAGCAGCAGAGGTAGTAGTGTAGGCATCAGCTCCAGGGTAAAGACCTCTCTGTCCGCTAGCGATAGTGGCCATGAAAACAATAGAGCCTCCAGAACCATTCTCTTTCATTCTTGAGGCTACAGCCTTCAGTAGAAACCACGACGCCGTGAGATTGATCCTTGTGGTTTTCTTGAACTCATCTTGAGACACTTGAAGAATGTCCTGTATCTTCCCTTGGTAGGTATAAGAGTTGAGAAAAGCATCGAAATTGCCAGAGCAGCAAGCCCATGCCTTTTGGACAGCGGCATCGAAAACTTGTTCAGAATCAGATTCCATGTCGAGTCCAATCAGCTCAACAGGGAATGATCCCTCAATGGAATCTTTAATCTTGTCTACAATGCTCCTTAGAGAAGCCACATTTCCCAACATAACCAACCTAAACCCATCACAAAGAATGAGTTATAAACTAAACACACCAGTACAACCAACTTAAGAAGAAAAAAAAAACAAAATTGGAGAACTCTACTCACTTGCAACCGTGTTTGGCTAGATGGAAAGCGATGTTTGTGGAAACATCGTCGCCGTTGGATGTCATCAACACTCTCTTCGCCGGAGTTTCCATTTTTAATACTCAGAAAAAGGCAGCAGGAGATGGGTAAGAAGATGGCAGATTCTCTCAATTCAATTTTATTCCAACCAATTCTTCTAAAAAAAGCATAATGATGATGATTACGAAATGCCTAATCACATGATCCACGTTTTCACTTACCGGAACTGTGTTACTAAAAACGACTAGACCAATGCCCAGTCCTGCCCAGCTCCGGATATGCCTAATCACACGATTCCACTCCACACGTTTTTTTCACTTATTAAATGACATTAATGTTTCTCCATATATCAGTATCCTTATCATATATTTTCATCTTTATATGTAGGTTCCACATTTATTTATTATATATATGTATATGTATATTTGGTCAAGTTAGTAGAATAAAAAAAGAAGTTTTTTGTGGATTTCCAAATCCTTTAAAATCTTACAACCAATAATTCCTCATTTTTAACTCTTTTTTTTTTGAACAAAAAATCCCTCATTTTTAACAGTTACAATTATTTAGTAGAATAGAAAAAGGAGAATATTAAAAATATAAAACAAAATGGGGAAAATAACATTTTTATGATGATGATTTTTTATTAAAGAAATAAATACCTAAAATGGAAAAAGTAAATATTAATCAGTGATTAGGAAATTAACATAGATTGAAAAAAAACAAAAGGAATTTGAAATAAACAAAAGGAATTTGAAATAAACATAAGGACCAATCTTTGCCTAATGTGTACACATAAGTTATTTTAAGAAATAATTGGAAATTTTAGTACGTTTTTCAAACATAATTTGAAAAGTAGTACGTTCACTATTCATAATTAGGAAAACTCACATAAGCCAATGTGCTCTACTGTTTCTTTGACTTACAAACCCTCACCAAAATAGCTTATTTACAGTTTAATGTCATTGAACATTTTATTAATAATTTCCATAAAATAAAAAAGTTCTTTCCCTTATTTTTTTTTTGTTTCCATCATCTTCTCTGAGACACAAGCCAAGGATGATGATTTCTCTGATTCATTCATGATTACACAATTACCCAAAATGGCAGATCACAAAAGTTTAAATGAGAAAGATTAAAGACTGCTCATTTAAATCTCAAATGATTAGCAAACTTTGTTCTTTTTCTATCTCTTGGTCCATCACCTTCCCCAACAAACTAATCTTCATCTCCTAATTTTTTTTTCAATAATTCAATCTTTTTTCTTTCAATCACTTTTCTTTCATTCCTCCTTAAAAATGAATGACACCTAGAGAAAAACCACGTTAAATATCGAATTTTGGTCATAAATTTCTAAGTTAATGATAGATCTATAAATTTTAAGTTTAAAGAGAAAAATGTTTAAAAAAAAATTACAGGAATCGGCGGCGGCATTAGGGTTTTGGAAGAAAAATTCATAAGTGTAATTACAATTTTATCCTTTTAATTTAAGCAAAATTTTTAATAAGCAAGGTTTGAACCCAGATTAATGTAGTAAGTCAAACAGCTTTAACTATTGTGCTACTATAACTTTCAACAATTGTTAGCAATTTTAATATTATATAACCTATTTACACCAAAAATTATATAACCTAATTATTCAAATATTTATTAATATATTTTTTGTTTCCAAATTTTTTTCACATACAAAAATCTATGGTTTTTTCTTTATAATTTGATATGCATTTGGTTTAATAATTTCAAATATTTTTCATAGATATCTTATCTTTCGTCCAGCAATATTTGTATACGGTTTAAATCATTCTGCATGTTGGATAGATTTAAACCGTCCAGCAAATTTGTGTACTTGTTAAATCATTCAGCATGTTGGATAGATTCAAACCGTCCAGCAATATTTTGTGTACAGTTTAAACCATCCAACATATTGTATAGATTCAAACCATCCAACAATATTTGTGTACGGTTTAAACCATCCAGCATATTGAAAGCCTAAGAATTAAATAAGTTACATATGTACAGTTAATTATGTGTACAGTACACTTAATAATGTGTACGGAAACAAAAATATGTTAAAAATATTTAACATTATCCAATAAAATCATCAAATAAAATGCATATCAAATTATAAAGAAAAAGATATAGATTTTTATCTATCTGAAAAAAATTTAAAAACAAATTTTTATTGACTAGTATTTTAGTTTTTAGATTGAAAGGGCATATATAACAAAGAATAAACAAAATCTTTAAAAAAAAAAGATTTCTTGCTGATGGAGAGAGACGAGAGTTGGAGAGATATTTCTCAGCCCCTTTTTGTAATCTTCTCCAATAACCTCTACCCCACACACGTTTCTATTTCACGCCGTTTCTATTTCACGCTCCCCTCTTTTGACAATTTTGAATAGTGTTAGTACTAAATTTCCAATTAAGTTACAAAAATGTACTAAAACACAAACTTACCCTTATTTTAAATAGTTTTATTTTTCCTGCCAATATAAGTGATTTAAAATAAACTATTTATTTTATTTTGTTTATTCAGTTTGATATGCCCATATATAATTATCACAATCTAACACATATATCTTAACACATTTGGAGTACAGTTTTGTGTCATCCTCTATCTTTTATCCAATTTCCACAAAATACCCTTATTGGTTTAGACAATTAATCAAAGATCATTAAGGTTATTTGTGTAATCCTAAACGTCGGGTCAGTTTTAA
Source organism: Camelina sativa (assembly GCF_000633955.1). Classification (NCBI taxonomy): domain Eukaryota; kingdom Viridiplantae; phylum Streptophyta; class Magnoliopsida; order Brassicales; family Brassicaceae; genus Camelina; species Camelina sativa. The sequence continues at coordinate 37,385,351 of NC_025695.1, forward strand.
TTCTAAAACTAAAATCCGATTGCACTAGTCATATCTTATTTAATTATAAAAGAAAAATAAGGTAACATAGAATTCTACAAATAAGAGAAGAAAATAATATCTAGGATGATGTGTAACAAAACTGTTTTCAAATGATAGAACACAAGTAACTTAAGACAATTTTCTCTTCATTCATTCTATAAGACAATCGTTTCTTAAATACACAAGAAACATGTTCAGAACGTGAAAGAGTGGGAGACAATTCCACTAACATAGGAGAACACACGATGCCATATCTCATTCAATCTTGACCATGTGGATCTCGGTTTACTCTGGTTATGATCTCATCATTTCCAAGATTAGTCTTCTCTATCACTAGGATCTGTTTGCTATTGTAAGCATTGTCCGTGACAAACTGTACGCATTCAAGTTTGATGTGAACTTCAAGTAACCAATCAATCAGGATGGACTCATCTTATCGTTCATCTCAGTTTGGATGTGCATGTATATCTTACGCTGGCTCTCCTTCTCGATGGTTATCCTTGTCAGCTTCATCAATATCAGCAACATAAATTCAAACATATCATCAACATACTCCACTGCAGCTAGAACGAGTACATAACATCAACATAAATTCAAAAGAACCCCAATCAAACAAACAAACTGAAGCTTAAGGCTGGAACCTAGAATCAAATTGTTTTGGCTACTTCCGCAGTGTTAAACATTAACAAAATCAGATATTTAATGCTTAAACTAAAGAGTGGAAATTTGAAAAATCTCCTGGTTCTAAGCTTAGTCTTGATGAATTATGACACAGGACAGAACAAAACAGAGAACTTTGAGTTCGACACATGGCTTGTATTGAAGCAAACATTCAACATATAAGCCCCCCGGTTTCGATAAACCCTAGAGCTAAATCAATACCTATGAATAATTACATCCTGCTTTCCGTTCCAAGGAATCCTGATAGAAAATCGTGTTGATCCTCGGTGGCTTGGTAAAGACCAACATCGCGGAAGACTCCGTATCGAAAACTAACGACTTAAATCTTTTTTTTTCTTGTGATAATATATCAGATATTAATCTTATACGTATCTTGAATAGTTAAATATTAAATTCGGGTTTTACTATGGGCTTCCAACTCAAAACCAATTGGCAATGAGTAGAGAGGCCCTAACCTTTTATATATTAGTTAATCTTTTCACATCTTTCTGATGTGGGATATTTTACACTAACATTAAATCTTATAATCGGATTAGATTTTAGGTTTTTAATCATATCAGATATGAATATACCTTGTTTTTTTTTCTTATGATAATATATCAAATAATTAATCTAACATGTATCGTCAGACGCGTTTCCTTTCACAAGTCGAAACAGGAGTCAGGAGTGAAACAACCGACTTAATTAAGTAGGTCTTATAAATAGATTGGTATCGCACTCTATTATTGAACCATTACTAGCTACAATTGTTTCGCTTTCTTATCTGTCCAATTAGTAGAAGAAAAATCAGAGATCGAAACATAACCTAGATTTAAAGCAAGTACTGTTAATTACCATGAATAGGAATAGGATGATGAGAGAACCTCTGCGTGTAGACGAGTCTTCAATGAAGCATGTCTCTGTTCTTGGCAGAGGAAGCTTTGGCTGTGTCTCTCTCCAACGCGATTCTAACTTCCGACTCTACGCAAAGAAGTCATCTTCTTCGTTCAGTCAATTGAAGGATTACCATAAAGAGGTTAGGATCATGCTTCGTTTCCGCAATCATCCTCGCATCGTCCAAGCCTTAAGCTCTTTTGTTCACTTATCCACCCCACCAGAACAAAGATGTCACATCTATATGGAGTATGCCTCTAAAGGCACGCTCTTCAATATGATCTTTCGGTTTCGTGGGAAGCCGATGCCTGAGAATATGATCCGACGCGCCGCTTTTATGATCCTACAAGGACTCGACGCTCTTCACTCAAACGGCTACGTTCACTGCGACCTCAAGCCAGCCAACGTCCTCGTCTTCCCTTCCACCACTGTTGGAGAGCCATGGGATCTTAAGCTTGCTGATTTCGGTTTCTCTAAAGAGCCTTGTACGGATTCTAGGTCGTTGTTTCATGGTACGGAGCAGTACATGCCGCCAGAATCTCTTGGACCGGACGGAGAGATGGGATCCTCGACCGTTGATATATGGTCTCTAGGGTGTATGGTTATTGAGATGTTTGGAGGTTGTCCATTGAATATGGGAGACCGTTACATGTGGAGGCTTCCAGTACTTGTATCTCCGGTGGCAGACGACTTCTTGATGCGGTGCTTGGCTTTGCAGCCGTCACGTAGGGCTACCGCGGCAGAGCTGTTGACTCATCCATTTGTTGCGCAAAAAAACAGTACTGTTCCAATATTGACAGAGATGCCTCCGTATCCTTTCTTAAGGTTTCCTCCCTCCATAATGGACAACGTGATGGAAGAATATGCTAGACTTGGAGTGGTGGTTTGAAGACCTCATGCTTTGATTAACGGTGGACAGATGATGAGGCCGGAACAGAAAGGAGATTCATGTGACGGCGGCTGTTTAATTAGGGTTCGATAGTTTAATTTTGGACTTTTAACTGGTTGCCCCATGGTGTTAGTTTTTCTACTTGTGAGTTTTCCTTTTCGTTTGGTGTGTTAATGTTGCTACTCCTAAAGTTTGGGCAATAGGTTGGAGTCATTGTAATATCGTTCATCGTTTGAATATAAAAGGTTATATAGTTTTTAGTTAAATTTTATATAGTTACATTACATGACCGGTCCATATTTATATGTCATTATTAATGAAAAAAAAACAAAAAAAAACACACAAAACCTTAGCAAAAAAAAATTAATAAAAGAAAACACAATTTTGGCTGATTAATGCTTTTTTGTCTTCTGAAAATTAAAAAAAAATATAAAAAATTTAAAGGAAAATCCTCTGAAATACCACTAAAATCTGCTCAGTAAAAAAAATTATCATAACCACCGTTTTGAAAACCCTAATGTAATTTATTAAATCTTTGATGTTCAAAACGCACCGTTTTGAGTTTTGACCTTTATTCTTCTCTCTTCTTCGCTTCTGGATTTGTTTCTCGAAGCAAAACAAAAAAAAAAAAAAAACCTCCGACTTTCAAATTTGCCTGAAACGAGAACTCAGTGCTGTGGTGGTCTATCTCTTTCACCTTGGCCTTATCAAAAGGTACCCTTTTCTACAACCCTGCTTAGTTTTTAGGGTTCTTAGTAATAAATAATATTCAATTTTGGATCTTAGGGTTCCGTAATTTGAGATTCTTTCTCAATACATCTTGTAGCCTTGCGTTAGCTGATGATTATTAAATCCCAATTTGACAATTTCATAATTACTCAATTGTTTTAATTTTGTTTCTTCTGCTCAAATCAGATTCCTTTTTGCTGTAAATTTTAAGGTTTTTGGTTATGGCGACGAAGAAAGTGATAGCTATATGTCAGTCAGGGGGAGAGTTTGTGACTAATAAAGATGGATCATTAGCTTATTCCGGTGGCGATGCTTATGCCATAGACATCGATCAAGACACTTCCATGAGTGATTTCAAATCCGAATTAGCTGAAAATTTCGGGTTTAGTTGGGAGACTATGACACTTAAGTACTTCCTCCCTGGAAACAAGAAAACTTTAATCACCATCTCTAAAGATAAAGATTTCAAACGCATGGTTAGCTTTTCCTCAGATGCAGCAAATGTCGAGATATTCGTTTTACCCGAAGAAGCTGATGCCAGGAATGACACCAACATGCCAGCTAGTCGGTGTGTGCTTCGTGTGTGTTTTCCATATCTTGTTTCTCTAACATTGTTTTAAGTTATGTGTGAACACCATCTTGTTTTTGACAGATCAAGTAGGACGACTGCATCGGAAGCAGTGGTACCTGTAGCTTCCGCAGGAGATATTGTCGTGGGGGATGATGATATGATAACAGATGATTTTCAGATTGAAATAGGAATGATGCCTGAAGAAAGCAGTCCTTTGCCGGGAAATTTTGTTTTGACTGACGAGAAACAGCATGTAAAAGCCGCGCAGCAGTGGGAAAACGCAATCACTGGTGTTGATCAAAGGTTCAACAGCTTTACAGAGTTCCGAGATGTGTTGCACAAGTACTCGATCGCTCATGGGTTTACTTACAAGTACAAGAAGAACGATAGTCATCGTGTTTCAGTCAAATGCAAGGCTCAAGGTTGTCCATGGCGTATCACTGCANGTTTGTGACTAATAAAGATGGATCATTAGCTTATTCCGGTGGCGATGCTTATGCCATAGACATCGATCAAGACACTTCCATGAGTGATTTCAAATCCGAATTAGCTGAAAATTTCGGGTTTAGTTGGGAGACTATGACACTTAAGTACTTCCTCCCTGGAAACAAGAAAACTTTAATCACCATCTCTAAAGATAAAGATTTCAAACGCATGGTTAGCTTTTCCTCAGATGCAGCAAATGTCGAGATATTCGTTTTACCCGAAGAAGCTGATGCCAGGAATGACACCAACATGCCAGCTAGTCGGTGTGTGCTTCGTGTGTGTTTTCCATATCTTGTTTCTCTAACATTGTTTTAAGTTATGTGTGAACACCATCTTGTTTTTGACAGATCAAGTAGGACGACTGCATCGGAAGCAGTGGTACCTGTAGCTTCCGCAGGAGATATTGTCGTGGGGGATGATGATATGATAACAGATGATTTTCAGATTGAAATAGGAATGATGCCTGAAGAAAGCAGTCCTTTGCCGGGAAATTTTGTTTTGACTGACGAGAAACAGCATGTAAAAGCCGCGCAGCAGTGGGAAAACGCAATCACTGGTGTTGATCAAAGGTTCAACAGCTTTACAGAGTTCCGAGATGTGTTGCACAAGTACTCGATCGCTCATGGGTTTACTTACAAGTACAAGAAGAACGATAGTCATCGTGTTTCAGTCAAATGCAAGGCTCAAGGTTGTCCATGGCGTATCACTGCATCGAGGCTTTCGACTACGCAGCTGATTTGCATCAAGAAAATGAATTCAAGGCACACGTGTGAGAGAGCGGTTGTGAAAGCTGGGTACCGTGCAACAAGAGGTTGGATTGGAAGTATTATCAAGGAGAAGTTGAAAGCCTTTCCGGATTACAAACCAAAGGATATTGCAGAGGATATTAAAAGAGAGTATGGGATTCAACTGAATTACTCACAGGCATGGAGAGCTAAAGAGATCGCTAGAGAGCAGCTTCAAGGTTCTTATAAAGAGGCATATAGTCAACTTCCTTCTTTCTGCGAGAAGATCACGGAGACAAATCCTGGAAGTATCGCAACTTTCATGACAAAAGAAGATTCGAGCTTCCATCGTCTTTTCATATCGTTCTACGCATCAATATCTGGGTTTAGACAAGGTTGTCGCCCTCTCCTTTTCCTTGACAGCGCTGTCTTGAACTCTAAGTACCAAGGGGTTATGCTTGTTGCTACAGCTCCTGACGCCGAAGATGGAATATTTCCAGTGGCTTTTGCAGTTGTGGATTCTGAGACAGAAGAAAACTGGGTTTGGTTTTTGGAGAATCTCAAGTTGGCATTGGCCGAGCCCCGGACAATCACATTTGTCGCAGATTTCCAAAACGGTCAGAAGAATGCATTGCCGCTGGTATTTGAAAAAGGACAGCATCATGCCTATTGTCTGCGTCACCTCGCCGAGAAGTTAAATACGGACTTGCAGGCTCAGTTTTCTCATGAAGCAAGAAGGTTTATGCTCAACGACTTCTATGCTGCAGCTTATGCGACACAACCCGAGGCATATTACCGTTCTTTGGAGAATATAAAAAATATTTCCCCTGATGCTTACACTTGGGTTATAGAAAGTGAACCATTCCATTGGGCAAATGCTTTGTTTGAAGGAGAGAGATATAACCACATGAACTCCACTTTTGGGCTAGATTTCTACAGCTGGGTTTCCGAAGCACATGAGTTGCCCATAACGCAAATGATAGACCAACTTAGAGCAAAGTTGATGCAATCGATATATACCCATCAGGTACAATCCAGGGAATGGGTTACAACCCTAACACCAACCAACGAGGAGAAGCTACAAAAAGAAATAGAACTTGCAAGGTCACTTCAGGTTTCAGCGCCTCACAATAGCTTATTCGAGGTTCATGGTGAATCCCTCAACTTAGTTGATATCAATCAGTGTGATTGCGACTGTAAGGTATGGAGAATTACTGGTTTACCATGTAGCCACGCAGTTGCAGTGATTGAATGTATCGGGAAAAGCCCTTATGATTACTGCTCCAGATACTTTACCTCAGACAGTTACCGTTCAACGTATGCTGAGTCCATTAACCCTGTCCCTAACACCACAATGATGATGATGATGGTGGAGGAACCGCCCGTTGAGGGGGTTGTTTCAGTTACTCCACCGCCCACAAGACGAACACCACCAGGGAGGCCAAAGAGTAAGCAGGTGGAACCACTAGACATGATCAAGCGTCAGCTCCAGTGTAGCAACTGCAAGGGTTTAGGACACAACAAGAAGACCTGCAAAGCTGTATCTTAAGTGTAGAGATAAGAGTTTTTGTAGAGAGAGGAGACGGGGTTAGGACAAATTGTAGTAATAGTTATATATTATAACTTATATAGCTGATTTTGCCCAACCTTTTGGATTTAATTCTTGTTCGTTGAGTTTTTGGAGTGTGATCTTTTAAGGGTAAAGATCTCCGTCAGGTTGAGACCAATTCCTAAATGGCATGAAACTTGATGGGAGATTTTACAGCAATTGTGCAATCATTATCTTGTATTTGATTCGATGGTCTTCCCAATCTTATAACATTTTTTTCTATGCATATTTAAAGTCACATTTGAATTGCAAATCTGTATAAATCCACCATACTTGTTAGAAAATTCCATAGTTGCCAACACTTGAAGTTTATTTGTATAATTCCAAAAATGATCAATGGTCATATGATATACTTAATGCACCCGTGATTGGGGCCTTTGCGCCTATAATGAATGCTAGAGACAGTAAGATATAAGTGTCATAGTAAACTCTCTACCAAGAAATTGATTCCAACCAGTCGGAGGTAAACTCGTAGGCCACGAAGGTAACAGCACCAGCAGGAGCAGCTTTCACAGTCGATGGCACAATGCCTTTGTACAGACCATGCCAGCCCTCTGATATCATTATCTGTCTAAGACCATCTAACATGTTTCTGTATGCACGTCGCTCCACTCGGGCACCATATCTTGGATGTCTCTGTAGACCTTCAATCTGCAACAAAAAGAGTCTTTCAAAATCTTTTTAACATTTCTATCATCTCATGTCTGAAGGCAACTCCATTATCATTGCCATGGAGATCTACTGGGAAGTGCTAGAAGCTTTTATTATCTACGAAATGTTTCACACAAATTTGAGCTTTCTTTCTAAAGCTACAGTGACAGATCAAGTGGGATTTAACCAGCAAACAATAAGTAGCCTCTCCAAGCAATTACCATAGTGCAGCAAATATGATATCCTAGTCTGAGATAAAGTCCATAAGGATAGACCAAAAACATGGAACCACGTGTACATGATAAGTACTTGGGCTAGTTCAGTGTAGAAGCATTGTAATTAGCTGGTTTGGGAGAATGAACTGAGGTTTTCACGATTTGTCTAGGGTTTAGGTGGAGTAGAGATTCTCTTTATCAAGTCTATGATGTGTAGTGCTTAATGATGTGAAAATAAAGAGTTTACTAGATTTGGATCCTTTCAGATTATCTTTCCAGAGAGTCTATTGGGTAAGATTAACTGACCTGGAATCGTTTTTTGACCACATCAAGAGGATGGCAGACAAGCTTGGCGCTAGTGCCAGCCCCAAGCCCACAAACAAACAGCTGGAAGCTGGAAAGGTTGGTGTCCATGTTGATCGGGTTTTTGGAGGATAAAATATATCGATTCCAGTCCTGTTAAAAAAAAATCAAATGACCTGATTGTCGCCAGAAACAAAAAAAAAACGACAGAGTTTTTATCAAAACATCACACATAAGAGATATATTGCTCTTCTCTTACCATCATCCAACGCTTAAACATATCATATGTGCCAAATTGCAGGCCAGCGTATGGCACAATCTCAACAAGAGTTGGTGTTAATCCATTATACAATCCTCTTATGCCTCGAGACTGAATAATATCGACAAATGCAGATCTCATTGTTGGATACACCTGTATACAGTCATCAATCAGTCATCTATATGTCACTTAAGCATGAATAAAGAAGAAAATCAAGAAGCCCCCAAGGGCAAGAGATTTAAATTATTCTACAGGGTTTATCATGAGTCAAGTAATAAACCTTAGGCTCCCCTTGTGATGCCAATATTGTCCTAAGAAGATCAAAGGGATAAGATCCTAGTGTAGCAGCACATCCTGCTAACGCTCCACTGACGAAGGATAGATAAGGGCTCAGATGTATATGATCCTCTGCATTGCAAAAGAGTACAACGAGCTAATAAGTAAGATAACACATTGACATCTAAATGATAGGGGTCATTAACAATAGCTTTTATAAGAAACACCCATTCAACATACACAATCTGCAGAATCAACCTAAGTGAATTCTATTTTCCAAACCACTAAGATAGCCTTTGGGGACTACAACGAAAAAAGCACTAACAATCTACCAAGTACCCTATCAAAAGAGACATCGATGTTACTCAGTAGACTCATTACTTGTTTTAGTAGAACCAGATGCAAAAGACTTCAACTTATGTAGTACTGTAAACTGAATTGAAGTATATGGCATGACCATGAGCAAAGCTGGCACATTACCCCGCCAAAACCCCTGAAAAAAACAAAGAATCAAACATCAGAACAGAGAACAAGACCTCATAAAAACCTAATGCCACAGACCTGAAACTACTTATAGACTATAAAGCCTAAACAACAATAAGATGTGGGTTTCAGGAAATAGAAATGTCGAAGAGACTGACCCGAAAGCCTTCTTCTCTAAAAATGTCTTTAGTTGCCTGTACCATTCCAGTATACTTAGATGCTCCAGACAAGTTTCCCCGGACTAATTGTATTACTTTTGAAAAATCGATTTAAAATAAAAATGTACATTATTTAGATAATTGATGTATTTATTTATGTTTGGTATAAAATCATTTTTTAAAACGATGCAAAATTTACATCATTTAAAACTGATGTTTAAATAAATTCTATTAATATCATTTTAAAATTACATATATATATATATTAAAAAGAATAAAAGTAATTAGAAGATAAATATTGAAAAAGTTGATCGATCAAAAATTATAGCAGATCATCAGCTACAAAGCAAACCTAGCTGTATCTTTATTTTGTTTCACCAAAAAAAAAAAAAAAAAAGTTGTATCTTCATTTTTGGATTATTAAGGATCCTTATTCATCATCATCAAGTAAGTTATATGATTTATTTTTACTGGAATAATCCATTTAGTAATCAAAGAGAGACGTAATAAACTAAAGAGTAGTTACTTATTTTTATATGTTGCTGATAATTGTTTATATTTAATATCCTTTTTTCGTTTGTAAACAAGAAACAAAAAAATGTTCTAGTATCCCACATCCGATACTTCTTAAGGTGTGATGAGACAATATCTTCCATAAATACCAGATTAGTTTGCCTAATTACGTTTAGCTAAACTTATCTATAAATATTAATTGTAAATAAATAAATATATTAAAAATTAAAAAACGATTGAAAGTTATAAATAATTAAATATTACTCAGACAAAATTATTTTTCATATTATTTATTATAATATTGAATTTAACATCAATTTTTAAATGATATAAATATTTTACATTAGTTTTGAGAAATGATTCAAATATTTTATATCAATTTAGTAAAATGATGTAAGTCTTATATCATTTTTTGTAACTGATGTAAATGAACATCAAATTTATTAATTGAAACAAATATTTATCTCAATCGATACAAATTATTTGCATCAACAGAATGTAAATCATTCATTAAAGTGATGTAAATTATTTTTGCATCGTTTAAACATGACACAAATTTATAAAATAAATGATGTAAATCAATCATTTTTTTGTAGTGTGGGATCTGAATACTTCGGTCAAAGAATCCATCCGGCAGCGTAGTCACAAAGTTGTGGGCCTTATATTCGCTGGAGCTAGTAATTCTGACTCTCTGTCTCCGCTTAACCGCTCGGCTTCAACTTTGTAATCTGTTTCTGTTGGCCGTAATTTGTTCTTTCGTTTTACAACATTTCTGGTTTGTTTTTCAGGCCTTAGGACATTTCCAACTCCATTATATTTTAGAGTAAAATCTCTATTATATATGTTTTCCCTCTTATTGTAACTGAGTCACCGACTTCAATAACCTTTTGCAATATACTCTGTGTACCGTGTGGCCTTTATTTTTCTTGACACAAAAAAAAAAAAAAAATCTCCG
>NC_025695.1:37396430-37409064 GCF_000633955.1 Camelina sativa
ATCTCCGCCTAGCACCGATTACGCTCCGCAAAATCGCTAGGCTCACTCTCTCCGCCTCAATTAATGACTAATCTCCGCCTAGCATTGATTATCTAAATTTACCTGTTCTTATAACCCGTATAATCCGATTACTTTTCGCTTAATTTTGTATATAACAATTATTTTTAGAGCCAAATATAAATCAAATATGTATTTTTTTTGTTATTGACACATTTAAATTAAGAGTTTATGATGTTTTAGAATAACTAATTTACAAAGTTTTAATGAAAATCATAAATTTTCTTTTAAAATTATGTTTTATGTGTTTACCGTAATTTTAAAGACAACATTATAGTTTTATATTTTATTTAATATTTTTAATTTAACATAATCAGAATTATACATATATTTAATACTATATATTTTTATTTTATTATTAATTTAATAAAATCACTCTAAAACTAGTCCCCGATTAATCTCCATTTAATCTCCGATTTTTTCGCTAGGCGCTAGACCCACTCCGACCGCCCAACTAGCGCCTAACGATTTCTAAACCAGAGGGTATACGTATACCGTATACGTATGAACAATACATATACTGGAGTGTTTGTTCTCTATAAAACAGACAAGTCGGAATTATGAACTATGTAATCAGAAAAGAGGGGTTTCCGTGAATTAAGTTGTCTTTTTCCAGAGAAACTTATTTTTATGAAGAAATATTAGCTTTTCATTCACAAAAANAAAAAAAAAAAAAAAAAAAAAAAAAAAAAAAAAAAAACTTTACAACCCGTACATACCTGTGGATTTTTGTATATATATTTTTTAAAAAAATTTACATTGAAAAAATTAATTTGGTTAAAATAATGTTTTCAGTGTTTTTTTTTTTTTTTAATTTATCATTTTGATGAATTTATCCAATTTTCGATAATCCAAATAAAAAACTTCATAGTTTCTTTTTCTTTTATTTGTTTATTTTATGTTACATAGTTTAAGTTTGATTTACAATCATATTTTTTTCAACTAATACTATTATACATACTAGAGATGGACGAAGAATAACGCGGGTTTGGTTCTGTTTTGATTTTGTTTTAAATTTAAGTTTTCTTCTTTTACTTTCAGTTTGAATAAGTCTAAGTATTCCTTATTGTTAGGAATCAACTAGATACACGTTTGGAGTTTGTTTCGTTTACTGGTAGCGTTAATTTCGCTTTCAAGCTGTTGTAAGTTCAAGGTCTATAAAAGACCAGTTTCTTTCATTCAATAATTGAACTTTTTTGATCTCATTCTTGTTCTTAGTAGAGGTTTTGATTCGCAAAGACAACAAGGGGTATCAGAGCCTCTTACTAATCTAAGAGAATGAGTGACAAAGACATGATGGTCATACCGAAGTTTGATGGGGACTACGAGCACTTGGCGATGCTCATGGAGAACTTGCTTCGTTCAAAGGAGTGGTGGGATCTGATTGACACCGGAATTCCAAGCCAAGAACGAGGAACCGTTTTATCAGGAGCACAAAGAACATAACTGCAAGAGAAGATTGCAGAGAAGACAGTCACTGATCACAAAGTGAAGAACTATCTCTTTGTCTCAATTGACAAGACAATCCTGAAGTCGATTCTCAAAAAGGACACATCAAAGGAGCTATGGGAATCGATGAAAAAGAAGTACCAAGGCAACGATAGGGTGCAGAGTGCACAACGATAGAGGCTGAGACGTGGATTTGAGATTCTTGAGATGAGATCCGGAGAAACAATTGAAGATTATTTCTCTCGGGTGATGGAGGTGGCAAACGACATGCTCAACCTTGGAGAAGACATGCCTGATCCGAAGATCGTTGAGAAGATTCTCAGAACACTCTTTGAGAAATTCACATACATCGTATGTGCTATTGAAGAATCAAAGGACATCAGGAGCATGACAATGGATGGTTTGCAGAGTTCTCTGAGGGTTCATGAGCAGAACATGATTCGACATGATGGAGAAGAGAGAGTTCTGAAGGTCGAAGGTCAATGGAGATTAAGCAATTTCAGAGGTCGAGGAGGATACCCAGCCAGAGGAAGAGGCAGAGGTGGTTATCAAGGAAGAGGTCGCAGTAATGTTAACAAGGAAAATGTGGAGTGCTTCAAATGTCACAAGATGGGACACTACAAGTCGGAATGTCCTGTGTAGGAGAAAGAAGCAAACTATGTTGAGATGGAGGAGGATCTGCTTCTCATGGCGAGGATTGAGGAGATCAAAGTCGAAAAGGAGCAGGTCTGGTTCTTAGACTCCGGTTGCAGAAATCATATGTGCGGCTCAAAGGAGTGGTTTATCGAACTCGATGAGACTTCCAAAAGGAATGTGAAGCTGGGGGATGACAGAAAGATGTCAGTAGAAGGAAGAGGAAAACTAAGACTTGAGGTCAGTGGGAGAACTCAAGTGATCTCTGATGTTTACTTTGTACCTGGTCTGAAGAATAACCTCCTGAGTGTGGGACAGCTGCAAGAGAAAGGGTTGAGAGTAATCATTGAAGACGGTACTTGTGAAGTGTGGCACAAAGAAGAGAGGAGAATGATAATGCATTCAATAATGTCGAAGAGCCGAATGTTCATTATACTTACAATCGTTAGAGAAGCTAGAGAAGTGGAAGAAGATCACTGCCTGCAGATGATGATAAAGACCAATGACCTATGGCACCGGAGATATGGTCACATCAACAATGGGAGCCTGAAAATGCTAGCAGAAAAAGAGATGGTAACAGGAATCCCTAAGCTAAGTCAAGAAGTAGAGGAAGCAGTCTGTGATATCTGCATGAGGTGAAAACAGAATCGAGAAAGCATACCAAGAGTGAGCGTGTGGAGATCAACTCGGCCACTACAACTGGTTCACACTGACATTTGGGACCAATTACACAAACATCAGAGAGTGGTAAAAGGTACATTATCAACTTCATAGATGATTATAGTAGGAAGTGTTGGAGTTTTTTTTGTCAGAAAAATCAGAAGCATTTAGAGTGCAATGTAGTCAAGAATCCGATAGTACCAGGAAACAAGTTGACAAAAGCAGGAGCTGGGGAAGAAGTGAATCCGACCATGTTCAAGCAACTTGTTGGGAGCTTAAGGTACCTAACTGCTACAAGACCTGATCTAATTTATTCAGTAAACTTGGTCAGCAAATACATGGAGAGACCAACCGAGCAACACATGGTGGCAGCTAAGAGGATTCTAAGGTATGTTCAGGGAACACATGAGTTTGGTATTCAGTACAAGCGTGGAGAAGAGCAAAAGTTGGTCGGGTATGTAGACAGTGATTATGCAGGGGATCAAGATGACTTCAAGAGTACCTCAGGACATGTTTTTATGTTAGGAGGAGGTGCAATATCCTGGGCTTCTAAGAAGCAGCCAATCGTAACTTTGTCTACAACCGAAGCAGAGTTTGTGTCAGCAGCATATGGAGCTTGTCAAGCGGTGTGGCTTAGGAACATACTGTCATAGATTGGTTTTGAGCAAGTTGGAGGTACTGTCATGTTCTGTGATAATAGCTCTGCAATTAAGCTGTCGAAGAATCCGGTGTTACACGGAAGAAGCAAGCATATTCATATCAGGTTTCACTACTTGAGAGAGTTGGTGAATGAAAGAGACATTCAGCTTGATTACTGCAGTACTCAAGATCAGATTTCAGACGTGATGACTAAAGCAGTTAAGCTTGAAGTGTTTGAGAAACTCAGAAGCAGAATGGGTGTGTGCGTAAAGGAAGGATAAGCTGGAAGGAGCCTTTCCAGTTTAGGGGAGGAAATGAAGAATAACGCGGGTTTGGTTCTGTTTTGATTTTGTTTTAAATTTAAGTTTTCTTCTCTTGCTATCAGTTTGAATAAGTCTAAGTCTTCCTTATTGTTAGGAATCAACTAGATACATGTTTGGAGTTTGTTTCTTTTACTGGTAGCGTTAATTTCGCTATCAAGCTGTTGTAAGTTCAAGGTCTATAAAAGACCAGTTTCTTTCATTCAATAATTGAACTTTTTTCCGCTCATTCTTGTTCTTAGTAGAGGTTTTGATTCGCAAAGACAACAATGGACCCGTGCATGTTTTTAATTAGTATATTGTATATAATTATAGAAGATAAATATATGTATATATGTTTATTAGGGGTCATCCATTATTATATTTTTAATGTTGTATTCGTTGTTTATGTATGCTTGTTTTAAACATATCCGATCTGTTGCTATCGTTCATGTACTTAGTTTATGTATGTTTGTTTTACACTTACATATCATTATTATTGCTTTAAATTAGAATAATATATTATCAGCCAACTTTTAAGATCAATATTGAATAATTTGTTATTTAATAAATTATTTACCAAACAATCATGAAAACCAAAAGTTTGTATCACTTATGTTTATTTGGTATAATAAAAATAAAACTTATTCTAAAGATGAGTTAAAACCAAATTAAAATAAGAGAAGCAAAACCTATTTTATGCATACACTTTAAAATTAAAAATTAAATTCAGTCCTCAATTCTTGGTTTCTTCTGTTAATCATCAGTTGGTTCTTGATCGTTCGTAACATTTTTCGCATTTGGTTCCACAATTGACATCATTCGAATTTGTCTAAACACATAAAGATAAACCATTAAAATATTAAGTGAAATAATATATTTTATTTAGCAAACATAACACATCATAATATATAATATATATATATATATATATATATATATATATTTACCTTTTTCGTCAATAATCTCCAAGACAGCAAAAGTTTGACATGATGCATCAAAATCATACTTTTTAATTTGAATCTCGAATAAATAAGTATTTCCAACAATTGAATGTACACATGTGGGAACATCTTCTAACTCTTGTTCGCCCAAAATAATTTTTATCTCTGTGAATAATAGAATAACAGTTAATTTAATTTCAAATCATAATAATTTTATCCATACAATTAAATATTTTATATAATTTATAGCTCTTACGATTTCTACAATTGTTCCAGTGATTTTTTCTTCATCTTTATCAAATATAACAAAAGTTGTTGAAGCATCTTCATCATCCACTATTACTTCAATTCTAAATTTGGAAATACAATAAATTATTTATTATTTAAAATTTTAAAATAATTAAAATTAGAGAAAATTTAATAATAATATACTAATAATATACCTTAGTATTCAAACAGCTGGTGATTTACTACACTTTTTGTTTGTGCATATAAGAGAGGTTGCTTATTTTGTCACCTTTTTAGAGCAACTCGAACATGATATGTAATACCAACTTTTTCGTAACACTATTTCAGTTATAGTTGCTTTGATGACAAATTTCTTTTCCTGCAATTATAATAATATTGTAAATATATGTCATTAATAATTTTATTTATTGTTCAATAGTATATGTTTGTTATAAAGTAAAATAGAAGAATATTTTTACCTTATAGTCATCTCATGTGACAAAATCCCAAATATCATTAATTGATTGGTCTTCTAGACGTATATTTTGTTTAGTTATTCCACCCAAATTAACCAAACAGTCACCACCATACCACAAACTATTAAAGTTACATTGGAAAGTTAGTTTATAACATAAATTAAATATATTTAATAAATATAATATAATTTGAGATTTGAGAGAATACTTCTTTCGAAACGCTTCACCTTGATATATCTTGACCAAGATTGTAACATCCGTGAACCAAATTGTGGATTTTGGGGATGGGTGTCGATCGACACCAAGGGTAGTGTCAATCAACACCAGCAATTTTGGGTTCGTCCGGATTGATTTAATTGTCGAATTGGAGCGGTTTGATTTAAGTGAAATCGCCAAACCAAGGTATGTAAAGGCAGAACTCGACCTAGGTCGTGAAAAGAAGTTGTTTTACCGATACTAGAGAGAAAAGAGAGAAGAGAGAGTGTTCTTGGGAGATGTTGGAGATTCTAAGCTGTTTTGGTGACATATGTTCCTATGGAGTGGAGATCTGGTGCTAGGAACGAAGGAGAAGCCTTCTAAGGTGTTGGATTCGTCGTTGTTGGGACAAAACTTTCTGCAAAAGAGGTGAGTGCATGGCCATGGCTGATCTAAGTCTGAGATCTCTTTTGTTTTGCTTGTTTTGTGTTGTTGTGGAGTTTTTCTTGTTTAGGATTCCTTTAGTTTCATGTGTCCTTTGGGCGAGTTTTGGGACCGATTGGAGGTGGTTAGAATCAGACATTCGATGATCGGCTTCGAGCAGAACGTGTCTGCGGAGTTGGTGTCGATCGACACCAGGTGGGTGTCGATCGACACCAAGTAGGTACCAGTGTCGGTCGAAACCAACCCCATTCTCATTCGGATCCTCTTAGTCTATCGAACTCCAGGTTCCAATTCTATGGTAAATGGGTCCGAACGTGTTGGCTTGTCTGACGCTTGGTTTCCTGGTTTGTTGTGTTCTTTGTGTTGCTTAACATTGGAATCTCAGTTGCTTGTGTGTATAGCCCAGTAGATCAGAGGATTGTCTCACTAAGTATTTGTGATAATACTTACGCATCTCAATTGTTGTTTGTGGTGTGTAAATATGAGACGTGGAATCATGGTGATGAGGAGGAGGATGATCTAGGGTCTCGGTTATTATGTTATGGTTATGTTATTGATGTTGGAACCTTGGATAGAGCTATGCTAGGTTGTTGGATAGAATGGTTAGGAATGTTATTGTGTTGATGATATGTTGGTTTTGTATTGTTGGTATGTTTCCGTTGTGCATATTGGTTGTTGCTAGTTTAAGGATGAATTGTGGTTTGGTTGGTTTAATTAAGTAGTATGAGATGCTTAATTATATATTTTTATTATTATAAAAAAACGGGTCGGGTTGTTTCAAAGATGCTCGTCATAATGAGTACGATATTATTATTTTCCACTCCACGATATTTGTCTTCCAAGAGTTCTGCTTGTTCTGCACATAATGTTGTAGGTATTTTGTTTCCACTTAATCATGTAGGAAAAATTAATATTAACTTTTGAACTTAATTAAAATTTATAAAATATATAGTTATATAAAATAATGATATATGCATCGAACTTACTCTTCTAGTAACTTAATTAAAATTTATAAAATATATAGTTATATAAAATAATGATATATGCATCGAACTTACTCTTCTAGTAATGGAGTCAGAGTGGCCTTTCTTAAAGTGGGTGTCGTAGTAGTACGAACATCAGTTTTGTCCATATGTTTAATATATCTGATTACATCTGCATTTAAATAATGTTAAACATACTTCTATGACTCATATAATTTTAAATTTAAAAATTATGTACGTACCATATACAATAAATCAATTGTTTGAGCTTGTAACTTAACAAATCTCTCGTAATTTCGAAATTGAAATTTTCTCGTGGTATAATTATTATAGTAAAGGATATTGAATGACATAATATCAAATAGAATTATTACCTCGCTTGTTTGCCGTTTTATTCTGGAGACATCTTTGTTTTTAGTTTAGAGCATGATTATCTTGAATGTTATCAATACATCCTCTAGTAGATGGATTGCCATCAAAAATATTTTCAGTTTTCCTTTTTTCCCTGTAACATTCTCTTCAAGATATTTGTGGTTAAATTTGATGGGTTTGAATGTTTGCTAGTTCTAACTTCTTTTGACCTTTTGTTATAAATCTTGTAATATATGTTTTTGTTAGATGAAATTANAAAAAAAAAAAAAAAAAAAAAAAAAAAAAAAAAAAAAAAAAAAAAAAAAAAATTGAATTTGTTACCAATTCTTAGTTGCATAGTGGTAAGCTGGGGTCCCTATATTTTGTAAAAATAATATTAGTGTAACATCCACGTACCAAAATCCTATTTTAGGGGTTGCATCGGTCGATGCATGTGGTGCATCGGTCGTTGCATGTCCGGTTCTGCGCGTTTCAACTTAAGTGAAACGCTGCGTTTTGGGTTAGGAAAACCCTTAAACTCGAGTTTTGTCTCATTAGGCGTGTTTAGCCGCTT
Organism: Camelina sativa; assembly: GCF_000633955.1. Taxonomy (NCBI): domain Eukaryota; kingdom Viridiplantae; phylum Streptophyta; class Magnoliopsida; order Brassicales; family Brassicaceae; genus Camelina; species Camelina sativa. The sequence continues at coordinate 37,404,363 of NC_025695.1, forward strand.
TTCAGAGAAACGAAAGAGGAAAGAAGAGTTCTTGGTGTTCTTGAGTGTTCTTGGTGATTTCTTGGAGTTGGAAGCTGTTCCTGTAGAGATATGTAGCTGGGATCGTTGTAGGAGCGTCCTAGGATCGTTTTCTTCCTGTGTTTGGGTCGTTTTCTTCTGTGGCAAAGGTAAGTGCATGACCATGGCTTATCTAAGCTGGAGATTACTCTGATCTGTTTGTTTCTGTGATGTTAGGCTTGCTAGTATGTTATTCGAGGTGTTAGGAAGATTTCTTGTGGCTTGGGATCGATTCTTGTGGTTGCAGGAACGGAGATCCGGCGAGAAGCTTCGGAGAAAACGATGCTCGGCATGTGCATCGGTCGATGCAAGTGCGAGGATGGCACGGATTGACCTAAGAGCATCAGTCGATGCCAAGTGGAGGCGTCGGTCGATGCAATTAGGGTTTCTGCGTGATGTCGAGCATGTGTCGATCGATGCAACTGGAAGCATCGGTCGATGCAAGTGAACCTGGTGTCGACCGATGCATACCATGTGTCGGTCGATGTTGGTCCCTGATGGTGTCGGTCGATTCAATCTTTGTGTCGGTCGATGCAGAGCCTGGTTTGTTTGTTGATTGTTGTTTGATGGTTTGAGTATCTCTATTGCTTGTGTGTATAGCCCAGTATATGGGAGGATTGCAGTGTTTATAAAATACTCATGCATTGCAATTTGTGTTTGTGGTGCAGGTAAAGGCAAAGTGTAATTGTAGAATCAAGGCAATGAAGAGGAGGATGTTCTAGGGGCTCGATTGGATGTTGCCTGGGATTGCTAGGTTGCTAGAGTTGGGTCTTTAGAACTTGCTAGGTTGCTGGTTCCTTGTTTCCTGTTGTTTGATATTGGAGTATTCGATTATTGGTTATTGGTTATTGGATTATTGTTTGGATATTGGTATCTGTTATTTCCGCTATTTGTTGTGTTTGTGGTTAGGTGGCTAGGGGATATGGACCACTAGTTGTAGTTTATTATTATTATTATTATTTATTATTTATTATTTAAAAAAAAACGGGTCAGGTCGTTTCAGTTTGGTATCAGAGCCCTTACGGTTCTAGGTTTGGGTTCACTATGTTTCTGTTGTGATGTTTGGGTTTTGCATGTCTTGACTGATTATGTGAGTTAGTCAATTGTATGTGGCATGGAGTCATAGAACATCCTCTTCGAGCCTACAATGTGATTCCACGGTGAGTTTATGATTTTGGGTTATGTTAATTGTGTGCTTAGCTTTCTGTTCATGGTAGTGCAGATGGTTAGAGAGGATGTTGTTGCTGGTCATGGTCGTGGACGCAGACGTGGTCGTGGACGCGGACATGGTCGTGGTAAGGGGAGAGCCCCAGTGGTTAGTGAGACCGAGGACCAGAGTGTGACAGCAGAGGGTGTTGGCGAGTCGCAGGGTGTCCCGGGGGATTCCGTGAGTGTGGCTGGAGGGGGCGATGTTGATGCTCCAGTAGCCGGTGATGTTAGGGCCCCAAGTGCGGGTGTCCCAGTGGATGGAGTCTCGGGTGTCGACCTTGGGGGTTTGCTGGCACAGTTGTTAGAGTGGTTGCCGCCATTGGCACCGGCTCAGGCTCAGGTAGTGCCACCAGTTGTGGCGGAGGAGCGGCAGCCAGTGGCTGCGGATGTGGGGTTCCATTCTCGTTATGTCAGCATGCTGACAGAGATGGGCCGTATTCGTACCGAGCGGTTTTCGGGAGGTACTGATCCTACCGCTGCGGAGGCGTGGAGGACGAGTGTGGAACGTAACTTCCATACTCTGAGATGTCCTGAGGAGTTTTGGGTGGACATTGGGGTCCACCATTTGACTGGTAATGCTAAATTGTGATGGAGTTATGTCGCAGCCAAGAGAGTGCAGAGGGAGATGTCTTGGGCTGACTTCGTCTTGGAGTTCAACTGCAAGTATTTCCCTAGAGAGGCACTGGATAGGTTGGAGGTGCAGTTCCTTCAGCTAGCTCAGGAAACTCGGTCAGTGCGGGAGCTTGACTTGGAGTTCAGTCGACTTCTGAGGTATGGGGTCGGGATATGGAGTCTGAGGAGGCTCAGATCAGGAGGTTTTTGAGGGCCCTACGTGACTATTTGAGGGTTCACTGTAGAGGGCGAAGTTATGCTACGCGTGCAGAGCTGGTTGAGACTGCAGCAGGGATTGAGGAGGATATTCGGGCACAATCAGTGGCGGCTAGCCCAGCAGTCCAGCCTAGCAAGGCTCAGCATAAGGGAGGTTCTAGCAGGGGCGGCAAGCCTGCGCATGGAACCAAGAGGAGATGGGAGGCTACGCAGAGGCTGGGTGGTCCGAGTTGCTTCGGGTGCGGAGGCAAGGATCACAAGGTTGCTAGCTGTCCTAAGAGGAGTGCTCTGATGGCAGCAGATCGTGTGTGCTATCATTGCAGGGAGCCAGGGCACATCAGGCCCTATTGTCCCAAGTTGCAGCCGGTAGCAGTGGCAGCGTTGCAGCAGGTGCAGCCGGGAGGGCAGCAGGTGGCACAGATTGAGCAGACGCCACGGGTTCACAAGACTGTAGGGACTGGTGAAACCAGTGCCAGGGCGATCACAGGTATAATTTCTGGTACTTAATCTTTGTGAATTCTTAGTAAGTTTAGATTTTATGTTGTCCTATGATAAAGTGTTAGGTTTTCAACACATGAGGTTTGTGTACGGACCTTGTTTGTGGGCGGGTTTAAGTCCCATGTTATGTTTGATTCTGGAGCTTCTCATAGCTTCATTACCCCAGAGTGTGCAGAGAGTGCGGGTATCGTGGGAGATCCCGGAGAGCGTACAGGAATTGTCAGAGTTACTAGAGGAAGGTTTCTGAGGGTCATTGGTAGAGCGAGGGGTATCGATATTCAGATCGCGGGAGAGTCTTGGCCTGCGGATTTGCTTATCAGCCCAGTGGAGCTGTATGACGTTATCTTGGGAATGGATTGGTTGCATCAGCATATGGTTCATTTGGATTGTCATCGGGGTAGAGTGGAGTTTGAGCGCTCAGGAGGGAAGTTGGTTTATCAGGGGATTAGACCGACTTCGGGGAGTCTCGTGATCTCGGCCATTCAGGCTGGAAAGATGATCGAGAAGGGCCGTGAGGCTCATTTGGTTACTATATCTATGCTAGAGTCAGTGGGGAAGTCTACGGTTAGCGGTATTCCGGTTGTGGAGGAGTTTGAGGATGTGTTCCAGTCATTGCAGGGATTACCACCATCTCGGTCTAATCCTTTTACGATTGAACTGGAACAAGGGACGACACCTTTATCCAAGGCTTCTTACAGGATGGCTCCAGCAGAGATGGCAGAGCTGAAGAAGCAGCTAGAGGATTTGTTGAGCAATGGATTCATCCGTCCTAGTGTATCACCGTGGGGAGCGCCGGTGTTATTCGTTAAGAAAAAGGATGGGAATTTCTGGTTGTGTATTGATTACAGGTGTCTCAACCGGGTCACTGTGAAGAACAAGTACTCTCTTCCGAGGATCGATGAGCTGCTGGATCAGTTGAGAGGTGCTACTTGGTTCTCCAAGGTAGATCTGGCTTCGGGTTATCATCAGATCCTGATAGATGAGGCAGATGTGAGGAAGACTGCTTTCAGGACGAGATATGGGCATTATGAGTTTGTGGTGATGCCTTTTGGGTTGACTAACGTACCAGCTGCGTTTATGTGATTGATGAACAGCGTGTTTCAAGAGTTTCTGGACGTGTCTGTCATCATTTTCATCGACGACATCCTGGTTTATTCTAAGAGTCATCAGGAGCATGCAGTGCATTTGAGGGCAGTTCTGGAGAAGCTGCGGGAGTAGAAGTTATTTGCTAAGTTGAGCAAGTGTAGTTTCTGGCAGCGTGAGATCAGCTTTCTGGGTCACATTGTGTCTGCAGATGGGGTTTCTGTAGATCCGGAGAAGATTCAGGCTATCAGAAATTGGCCTAGACCGCAAAATGCCACGGAGATCAGGAGTCTGCATATTCACTCAGCCCGAGCTGAACTTGAGGCAGAGGCGACTGATGGAGCTGGTGGCGGATTATGATCTAGAGATAGCCTATCATCCTGGTAAGGCTAACTTGGTTGCAGATACTTTGAGCCGGAAGTGGGCGGCATCGGCTCAGGATTAGGATATGGAGTCTCCGGTAGGGGAAATCAGTGCGTTGAGCTTGTATGCGGTTTCTCAAGAGCCTTTGGGTTTGGTTGCAGCTGATAGAGCAGATTTGTTGAGCAGAGTGCGGTTGGCACAGGAGAAAGATTTGGGGCTGGTGAATGCCTCAAAAGATGTTGATTCTGAGTATCAGGTGTCGGCTAGTGGTATTATTATGGTGCATGGGCGGATCTCTATGCCCAAGGATGAGGAGTTGAGACAGGAGATTCTGAGAGAGGCTCATGCTAGCATGTTCTCTATTCATCCAGGAGCGACTAAGATGTACCGAGATCTCAAGAGGTACTATCACTCGGTCAGGATGAAGAAGGACGTGGCTAGTTGGGTTGCGAGGTGCGATGTGTGTCAGCTAGTGAAGGCTGGGCATCACGTACCAGGTGGTTTGCTGAAGAGTCATCCCATTCCAAAGTGGAAGTGGGATATGATTACAATGGACTTTGTGGTAGGTTTGCCAGTGTCCAGGACGTTTGATGCTATTTGGGTCATTGTGGACCGGTTGACTAAGTCGGCACATTTTCTGGCCATTACGAAGACTGATGGAGCA
>NC_025695.1:37410532-37449536 GCF_000633955.1 Camelina sativa
ATTTGAGGGTTCACTGTAGAGGGCGAAGTTATGCTACGCGTGCAGAGCTGGTTGAGACTGCAGCAGGGATTGAGGAGGATATTCGGGCACAATCAGTGGCGGCTAGCCCAGCAGTCCAGCCTAGCAAGGCTCAGCATAAGGGAGGTTCTAGCAGGGGCGGCAAGCCTGCGCATGGAACCAAGAGGAGATGGGAGGCTACGCAGAGGCTGGGTGGTCCGAGTTGCTTCGGGTGCGGAGGCAAGGATCACAAGGTTGCTAGCTGTCCTAAGAGGAGTGCTCTGATGGCAGCAGATCGTGTGTGCTATCATTGCAGGGAGCCAGGGCACATCAGGCCCTATTGTCCCAAGTTGCAGCCGGTAGCAGTGGCAGCGTTGCAGCAGGTGCAGCCGGGAGGGCAGCAGGTGGCACAGATTGAGCAGACGCCACGGGTTCACAAGACTGTAGGGACTGGTGAAACCAGTGCCAGGGCGATCACAGGTATAATTTCTGGTACTTAATCTTTGTGAATTCTTAGTAAGTTTAGATTTTATGTTGTCCTATGATAAAGTGTTAGGTTTTCAACACATGAGGTTTGTGTACGGACCTTGTTTGTGGGCGGGTTTAAGTCCCATGTTATGTTTGATTCTGGAGCTTCTCATAGCTTCATTACCCCAGAGTGTGCAGAGAGTGCGGGTATCGTGGGAGATCCCGGAGAGCGTACAGGAATTGTCAGAGTTACTAGAGGAAGGTTTCTGAGGGTCATTGGTAGAGCGAGGGGTATCGATATTCAGATCGCGGGAGAGTCTTGGCCTGCGGATTTGCTTATCAGCCCAGTGGAGCTGTATGACGTTATCTTGGGAATGGATTGGTTGCATCAGCATATGGTTCATTTGGATTGTCATCGGGGTAGAGTGGAGTTTGAGCGCTCAGGAGGGAAGTTGGTTTATCAGGGGATTAGACCGACTTCGGGGAGTCTCGTGATCTCGGCCATTCAGGCTGGAAAGATGATCGAGAAGGGCCGTGAGGCTCATTTGGTTACTATATCTATGCTAGAGTCAGTGGGGAAGTCTACGGTTAGCGGTATTCCGGTTGTGGAGGAGTTTGAGGATGTGTTCCAGTCATTGCAGGGATTACCACCATCTCGGTCTAATCCTTTTACGATTGAACTGGAACAAGGGACGACACCTTTATCCAAGGCTTCTTACAGGATGGCTCCAGCAGAGATGGCAGAGCTGAAGAAGCAGCTAGAGGATTTGTTGAGCAATGGATTCATCCGTCCTAGTGTATCACCGTGGGGAGCGCCGGTGTTATTCGTTAAGAAAAAGGATGGGAATTTCTGGTTGTGTATTGATTACAGGTGTCTCAACCGGGTCACTGTGAAGAACAAGTACTCTCTTCCGAGGATCGATGAGCTGCTGGATCAGTTGAGAGGTGCTACTTGGTTCTCCAAGGTAGATCTGGCTTCGGGTTATCATCAGATCCTGATAGATGAGGCAGATGTGAGGAAGACTGCTTTCAGGACGAGATATGGGCATTATGAGTTTGTGGTGATGCCTTTTGGGTTGACTAACGTACCAGCTGCGTTTATGTGATTGATGAACAGCGTGTTTCAAGAGTTTCTGGACGTGTCTGTCATCATTTTCATCGACGACATCCTGGTTTATTCTAAGAGTCATCAGGAGCATGCAGTGCATTTGAGGGCAGTTCTGGAGAAGCTGCGGGAGTAGAAGTTATTTGCTAAGTTGAGCAAGTGTAGTTTCTGGCAGCGTGAGATCAGCTTTCTGGGTCACATTGTGTCTGCAGATGGGGTTTCTGTAGATCCGGAGAAGATTCAGGCTATCAGAAATTGGCCTAGACCGCAAAATGCCACGGAGATCAGGAGTCTGCATATTCACTCAGCCCGAGCTGAACTTGAGGCAGAGGCGACTGATGGAGCTGGTGGCGGATTATGATCTAGAGATAGCCTATCATCCTGGTAAGGCTAACTTGGTTGCAGATACTTTGAGCCGGAAGTGGGCGGCATCGGCTCAGGATTAGGATATGGAGTCTCCGGTAGGGGAAATCAGTGCGTTGAGCTTGTATGCGGTTTCTCAAGAGCCTTTGGGTTTGGTTGCAGCTGATAGAGCAGATTTGTTGAGCAGAGTGCGGTTGGCACAGGAGAAAGATTTGGGGCTGGTGAATGCCTCAAAAGATGTTGATTCTGAGTATCAGGTGTCGGCTAGTGGTATTATTATGGTGCATGGGCGGATCTCTATGCCCAAGGATGAGGAGTTGAGACAGGAGATTCTGAGAGAGGCTCATGCTAGCATGTTCTCTATTCATCCAGGAGCGACTAAGATGTACCGAGATCTCAAGAGGTACTATCACTCGGTCAGGATGAAGAAGGACGTGGCTAGTTGGGTTGCGAGGTGCGATGTGTGTCAGCTAGTGAAGGCTGGGCATCACGTACCAGGTGGTTTGCTGAAGAGTCATCCCATTCCAAAGTGGAAGTGGGATATGATTACAATGGACTTTGTGGTAGGTTTGCCAGTGTCCAGGACGTTTGATGCTATTTGGGTCATTGTGGACCGGTTGACTAAGTCGGCACATTTTCTGGCCATTACGAAGACTGATGGAGCAGCGGTCTTGGCTAAGAAGTATGTGAAGGAGATAGTCAGGTTGCATGGGGTAACAGCGAGCATTGTGTCTGACAGGGATTCCAAGTTCACCATGTGGTGCATCGGTCGATGCATGTCCGGTTCTGCGCGTTTCAACTTAAGTGAAACGCTGCATTTTGGGTTAGGAAAACCCTTAAACTCGAGTTTTGTCTCATTAGGCGTGTTTAGCCGCTTTGAGAGAAATGAAAGAGGAAAAGAAGAGTTCTTGGTGTTCTTGAGTGTTCTTGGTGATTTCTTGGAGTTGGAAGTTGTTCCTGTAGAAATCTGTAGCTGCGATCGTTGTAGGAGCGTCCTAGGGTCGTTTTCTTCTGTGGCAAAGGTAAGTGCATGATCATGGCTTATCTAAGCTGGAGATTACTCTGATCTGTTTGTTTATGTGATGTTAGGCTTGCTAGTATGTTATTTGAGGCGTTAGGAAGCTTTCTTGTGGCTTGGGATTGATTCTTGTGGTTGCAGGAACGGAGATCCGGCGAGAAGCTTCGGGGAAAACGATGCTCGGCATGTGCATCGGTCGATGCACTATGTGCGTCGGTCGATGCAAGTGCGAGGACGGCACGGATTGACCTAGGAGGATCGGTCGATGCCAAGCGGAGGCGTCGGTCGATGCAATTAGGGTTTCTACGTGATGTCGAGCATATGTGGATCGATGCAAGTGGAAGCATCAGTCGATGCAAGTGAACCTGGTGTCGACCGATGCATACCATGTGTCAGTCGATGCTGGTCCATGATGGTGTCGGTCGATGCAATCTTTGTGTCGGTCGATGTAGAGCCTGGTTTGTTTGTTGATTGTTGTTTGATGGTTAGAGTATCTCTATTGCTTGTGTGTATAGCCCAGTAGATGGGAGGATTGCCTTACTGAGTGTTTATAAAATACTCATGCATTGCAATTTGTGTTTGTGGTGCAGGTAAAGGCAAAGTGTGATCGTGGAATCAAGGCAATGAAGAGGAGGATGTTCTAGGGGCTCGATTGGATGTTGTTTGGCATTGCTAGGTTGCTAGAGTTAGGTCTTTATAACTTGCTAGGTTGTTGGTTACTTGTTTCCTGTTGTTTGATATTGGAGTATTGTTATATTCGATTATTGGTTATTAGTTATAGGATTATTGTTTGGATATTAGTATCTGTTATTTCCGCTGTTGGTTATGCTTGTGGTTAGGTGGCTAGTGGCTATGAGACCACTAGTTGTAGTTTATTATTATTATTATTATTTATTATTTATTTTTATTTTGTTAAACGGGTCAGGTCGTTTCAATTAGTCAATGATTGGAAAATATGTAAGTGAAGCTGAATATGAGTTTTATATTTACCCATTGATTTACTTTGTTGACACATGCCTCAAGTGTAGCTAGTTTTAGCCGCATATGAGGTTCATCTAAGTGTCTTCTCCATCATAACAATCTGAACATTATTCATAACAGTTTTGTTCCTTTTATTGGCTGATTTTTCATTCTTTTCAAAGTTTCGGTTTCCATTTGTAGTGCTCATGATTTAAAATTCTAATTGAGTTTGATACATTGGAATGACATCTTCCTATCTCTCTCTCTCTATATATATATATATATATATATGACAAAGATAAGAGAGATTACATATCCTTTTTCTCTTAGAGATAGGCCTAGAACTACATTTATCTTTATTGTAAAATTATATTTATCATTTATTTTATGATTAATGATTTTTTATTTTGTTGAATTTTTTAAAATTTTACGATTTATTTTTCTTTTAGAATTAGAAGTTTGTGTTACATTGACACATGTCACGATTTTATAAGTTACAAACTTTTGAAAAATTGACACATGTCACAATGTTATGAGTTACTAACTTTTGAAACATACTTTATATAATAAGACTAGTTTAGTTGTCATTTATATAAATAATAGATAAGGCCCGCGTTAATACGTGGGTAAACACAATTAATTAATCGATAATAATTCAAATATGAGTGATTATCTATACATTTTAATGATTTTTTAAAAACGAATTTGAAATTCACTATATCTATTTGAGATTTCTAATACAATTTAACTATTTGTACCATCATAATAAACCATATTTTAATTTTTACATACTTTATCTTAAATAGTTACAAACTTATATTAAACACAATCTATGCATCTTAGTCTATATCATAATAAGAATTATAATATTTAAAAATTAATAAAAAAATAATTGTTAAAAAAAAAGGAAAACCACTAAATTGAAAACCACTAAATTTTTTAGAAAACCAACATTGGCTAAAATATTTTTATATATACAGTTGTGCTAAGTAATAATTTACCTCATGTAAAAAAAAGTTAAAAATCTATATATGCATAATACATTAACTGTTAACATATGCTTTGAGTTACGTAAACAAACATATATATAGATTAGCTTGGTCTCATAATAAAAATGTTGAAAATATGGGATTGTTTATACAATTTTTGTGTAGTTTTACTTTATAATATGAAACACCATCATAAGAATAATACAACCTCATAAGAAAAAAAACAATAGCTTTACCAATATAACAAAGTTGAAGAAATTACATTGTTAGGTGAGAAAATATTAGATAGTTTTGTTGTTGGATAGAGATGAGTCTTTATAATCTTTTTTCTTTTAGGAATAATAATTTACTATTAAATTTAATATATGAATTAATTGTATATCCTTAATCCATTTTCTCCTTTTAAGAATAAAGGTAATCCTTTTCCTTGTAGAATTAGTAACTTAATTAAAATTACTACCTAATTTTATAATTTTTTTTAAAGTATATATTTGTTTTAAAAAGTTACAATTTTAATTTTTTTAAACACATAATTTTTGTTTATACGTATTAAAATGAGAATTTGTTAGAAATGCCCCTTTTGAGATACCTCTTTTCAAAAATACCATTTTCTTGAACATTATTATTTTTGCTCACTTTTACACAATTACAATATGTTAAATTAATTTTTAGAATTTTTTTTAGTTTTGGATTCTCTCTTTTACATTTAGGGTATAGTTTTGAGTGAGTAGGGTTTAGTGTTTGATGTTAGGGCTTAGAATTTAATCATTTTATACATAGAAAAGAGTATTTTTGTAAATGAACAACATGAAAGGGTATGTTTGAAAAGTAATATAGGAAAAGAATCAAAATCAAATTTTTACATGTTAAAATTACATTATTCAAAAACAAACTTCTTATATACATATTAGAATTATGTTTTTATATTTTAAAAATATTTAAATTTTTATAATTTTTATAATTATATTTTTAAAATATAAAACATTAATTTTCTTATATACATATTAGATTTAAATTTTAATGTTTTAAGAGTTTTTAATTTTATGACTTTTTTGTAACAACCCTTTTACTTTTAAAATTTTATTAAAATGAATTTTGTTGTTTTTATACGTATTAGAGTTATTTTTTTAAAATTGTAGAAAATAATTATGTTCTCGTAATTATCTAAGTTTTTGTTTTCTACATAACAAAATCTCTAATCGTTAAAATTGACACATGTTACAATCTTGTGAGATCCTAACTTTGAAAACCAAACTTTATATATAATAAGATATTGTATACAAAACGATAAAATAATAACATATTATTTATGGCTATACTTATATAAATTAAATTATATTAAAATTTTATTGATATTAATCTTTATGCATACTTTATAGAATTTAATGTAGTTAAATTAATTTGTTAATTTAAATATGCAATTAACAAGTCATATATCAATTTCGTATAAATAATAGGAAATTAATGTATGGTTTAATTTCTTAAAATAATCATATGCTGGTGTGTCAAGCTCAGTTTAATTTTTTTTGTTTAACTTCTTTTTAAAAAGAATTAGGCGACAAAAAAAAAAGACTATTTGAGGCCCATTTTAAAACTCAATGGAAATCAAATGAGTTGTTTAGTTAAGTCAAATCAAAACCCTAAATTTGTTCGTTGCAAGAAGGAGAAGAAGTAGATGATGAACAACGATATCGATTTCTTGATGATCTCTCTAACGTCGTCAAAACATAAGAAAAGGAAGACCCCAAATCCATCACTTCCCAATGATTTGCTATTGACTTGCTTCGCACGCCTATCAAGATTGTACCACCCGACTCTCTCTTTAATCTCCAAAAGCTTTCAAACCCTCGTCGCTTCACCGGAGCTATACAAGACTCGGTCTTTGTTAAACCACAGAGAGAGTTGTCTCTACTTGTGCTTAAAGTTCCCTCCTGACTACAACCCACGTTGGTTCACTCTCTCCCGGGAACCTAATAAAACCCTAACCAAGAGGAAGACGACCAAGTCAAGTGGATATGTTTTAGTCCCAATCTCAATTCATAATTCACCTCCATCGAACCAACTTCTCTGCAACGGTCTTGTAGCGCTTGGTTCTAATATCTACATTTTCAATGCGTCATCGTCTAGCGTCTCGATCCTGGATTGCCAGTTTCATACGTGGCATGAGGCCCAAGCATGCTGATGAAGCGGAATTATCCAGCTATTAATGTTGTTGATGGAAAAATATATGTAGCAGGAGGCTTTGATGAAGAATTCGATTCAAAGTTGATGGAGGTTTTCGATCCAAAAACTCAATCTTGGGAGCCTGTCAAGAGCCCTTCATCAAAGAGAATATATGGACGTATATACAAGTGCGCAGTGATTGAAGGATAAATCTACATGTTGCATACAGGTGTGTCTTACAATCCAAAACAAGATAGATGGGAAGATGTAAGAAAGTGGAATTTGGAGTCAACTAAAAGGTTTTGGCTATCTTATTGTGTGATAGATGACGTACTCTATAGTTATTATGAAGGTGGAATAAAATGGTACAACTCTGAGGTAGATAGGTGGATGAACTTGAAGGGCTTGGAAGGATTGCCTAAGTTTTCTAGTTATAGTTATATTAAGTTGGTGGATTATGGTGGAAAGATGGCGGTTTTTTGGGACAAGTATACGGCTTCTAGTGGGTGTAACAATACGACGTTTTGGTGTACAGTGATTTCCCTTGAAAGGCACAACACTCAGGAGATTTGGGGAAAGGTCGAGTGGTTTGATGCTATGCTTACAGTTCCTATGTCTTATGAATATGTGGGTGCTCTTGCTGTTACTCTTTGATGCCATAAGAGAGACTTAAATGTGGTATTAAATCTCTAGTGATTTGTGGCTATATCATTTTAACTATTGGATGATTGTGTGTTGCGTTTTAACTGAATGCTATCGACATTTCGCTTGTTATATCTTTTAATGGTTAGCTTATTTGTGTTGCTTTAAGGCCTATATATATGAGACCCTGTTTTGGTCGAATAGAAATTGTTCACAACTTTCATATATAGGGAAAAAAAAGTTATAGGCTTTGAAGTCTTTGTAAAGAAAAAATTGGCTTTTTCTTTGTCGTCAAAATTGGCTTTTTTTTTTTTTTCTTATTTTCAGTGAGTCTTTTTGTTGTATAGAAAGTTTTGAACTTGTTCAAGGTGTTTCGAAAGAGCATGCACTATTTCTCAAGGATTTCTCATGTATATATGAACGTAGTCTCTATAACCAAAGATGATGGAAGTCTAGAGGATAAGTTAAGTTTATATGGAGGCCTAAAGAGCATGCAGAAATGGCAACAAGTATCTAAAATCTCCCCAGATTTCATTAATCCCTGTTTCGATTATATTCTCTTGATAATTGTAAACCCTTTTGATGCTAAAACAGTAAAACACTCTGTTTTGGAGCAATAAGAACCAAAGTTTGCTATCTATTGACTTTTGCAATTGAGTAGTTTGTGCTCCACAGGTGATTTGGAACATAGCAGCAACAATGGCATTCTGGATTCCGTTACAAAATGCATCAACAGATTACATTTTCCATCTTCTGTTCTCCTAGAAGGATTTGCATCTGATCCCAGCTCAATAACAGATATACAATAATAAATATGCATGCTTAGGACACTTTGTAAGTTTGATTGCTTGATTACCATGGAGTACATAATTAAAAACGTTGTATGAACGGAAATAAACACTTTTTGAATTACATTGAGATGATTGATTGAGCTTATGTAATTAGCAAAACTAAGCTCAGTCAAAATATCTAATTCTCAAGAAACATCAAAGCAAAAATGTTCATAACTTTATTCATACTTTCGGAAATACGGTAGAACCTCTATAAATTAATACTCTTTAAATTAATACTCGCTATAAATTAATAAATTATTTCGGTCCTGAATTGGGTTGGTGTAAAAAATGACATATTTCAATAAATTAATAAGATAATAATTTTTTTGGAAATCCTATGTAAAAATATGGTCTCATCAATATTATAAATTAATAATCAAATAATATCAATATATATATATATATATCTAATAAAATCTAGTAAAATATGACTATATTGTTGCTTGCATTCTTATTGGAGCTCATCTCTAATTTTTTTCATTGTTTTATTCTCAAACCGCATCCAAAAATTGTGGAGAGTTCTAAATGCGACAATTTTTTTTTACATGTAATTGCTTATAAAATTACCGCAATATCTTCTTCGACTTCATTATTACCATGAATGATATTAGTAGCAATTTCTTCTAAACTCTAAATTTCTAACATTTATCATTTTTACCTAAACTCTAAACTTAGCAATTACGATAACCAAGATTATAAATTAAGAAAATCTTTAAAAATATGAATGATAACAAAATATCTTATTTTGTAATATAAAGTTTTCAAAATTATAAAAATTAAAAATCTCTTCATAAATTAATATTTTATTAATTTATTTATAAATTAATAATTATTCATTTATCGATAAATTAAAACTTCTATAAATTAATAAAATTTCATGGTCCCGACCTTATTAATTTATAGAGGTTTTACTGTATACTAAACATTGTAAACCAAGAGAAACATTAATCAAAGATCCGCCTTTCTCATGTGATCCGATCTAGGAGGAAATCTATATCACTTCATTTATTACCTTTTTGTTATGGACATAAAAGTAACAGTTAGACACAGCAGAATTACCAAAATTAATTACCAATTTGAGGCCCATCAACATTTCTATACCAAGCCCATTGTCAAACTAATCATTCATTTGCGCTCAATCCAAGAAAGTGCGGTCGGGAATTATTAAAAAAAACCCTAAATCTGTATTCACTCAAAGCCGGCGGAGAGGTAGAAGAATCCGGCGATTTCTTCCCCAAAATGTCATCGTGGAAGGAGAAGAAGAAGTCGCCGCCGTCGGAATCGGCTCCAGATCCATCACTTCCCTATGATCTACTATTGAGCTGCTTCGCACGCGTCTCGAGATTATACTACCCGACTCTCTCTGTAGTCTCCAAGAACTGTCGATCCCTCGTTGCGTCGGCGGAGCTTTACAAGACTCGAACTTTCCTAAACCGCACGGAGAGTTGTCTCTACGTGTGCTTAGATTTCCCTCCTGACCCTAACCCACGTTGGTTCACTCTCTACCGAAGACCTAATCAAACCCAGAAGACAGAGTACTCAAGTGGATATGTTTTGGTTCCAATCCCTATTACCAATTCACCTCCTGTGGACTACAAGGTTCTCGTGACGGTTGGTTCTAATATCTATGCCATTGGCGGATCGGTTGAAAATGCACCTTCCTCTAGCGTCTCAATGTTAGACTGCATGTCTCATACTTGGCACGAGGCTCCAAGCATGCGTATGGAGCGGTATAACCCAACTGCTAATGTTGTTGATGGGAAGATTTATGTATCAGGAAGCTTGGAAGACTCCAATTCCTCCAATTGGATGGAGGTTTTCGATATAAAGACTCAATCTTGGGAGCCTGTGTTGAGCCCTCTTGATAAGAGATGTAGTAGTATATACACGAGTGCAGTGATTGAAGGAGAAATCTACTTGATTGGGGATAAGGTTGTGGCTTACAAGCCTGAAGGAGATAAATGGGGAGATATAGGAGAGCATCAGAATATGGATTTAGGAGTGTTTTATCGTTGTTATTGCGTGATAGATAACATACTTTATTGTTATCGTCCTGGTGGAATCAAGTGGTATGACTCAGAGAAAAGATCGTGGCGGCGTTTGAAGGGTTTGAAAGGATTGTCTACGGATGCTAGTTGTTGTGTTAAGTTGGTGGATTATGGTGGAAAGATGGCGATTTTGTGGGACAAGTATTTACCTTCTGCTGGCTATAAGAGTCATACGATTTCTTGTGCGGTGGTTTCCCTTGGAAGATGCAGGAATCAGGATATTCGTGGAAAGGTCGAGTGGTTTGATGATATGCTTACAGTCCCTGGCTCTTACAATTTCGTGGGTGTTCTTGCTGCTACTCTCTGATGAATGCCATACAAGAAAGATATAAAAGTGGGTGAATCTTTAGTGATTTGTGGGTATTATAGTATATGATTTTGTTGGATGATTGTGTCTTGCGTTTCTTTAGCTGAATGATATCGACATCATTTTGCTTAGTTTATTTCGTGCTGCTTTAAGGTCTGTGAAACATTGTTTTGGTTGAATAGGTTCAAAGGCGTGATGATGAATGATTTTGCAGTTAAAGATTTTATCAAAACTAACAAGCACCAATGCACACACATGAATAGGTAGAGAGAGGTTGAGACGCTCTATACTGCTTTTTTTCTTGATATCCGAACAACTAGATTAAGTCACAAAACAAAATGGCCTGGAAAGCTATATATAGAGAGAGGAAGATGGAAGGTGTAGATGGCATTATATAATGCACCTTGACCGGTTGAAACAACAACTTGGCGGGACATCAAAGTGAGTGGGACTAAAGAACATCCTTATTTCTAAGCCCGAGACAATTGGGCACAAATGCAAGTGGGAGAGCTCAAGACAAAGAAAGATCGCGCATGTGGCCTTAAGGGTTTAAACCCTCTTATGAGTTATGACATGTCACTTTCAACATGGTCAAATGTGCATATGATCGTGTATAGCATATTCCTGTTGTATGTCTTTATATAGTTTGTATCTAGGTTACAAATCAAGTAAGAAATGATCATCTCTTTCTCGCATACTCTCTCCAAACTCGCAACTCTCATACTTTACTCTTCACATTCATTCTTTTAAAATTCTCGTGTTCATCATTCTCCACCGGTTTAGATCGTTTATTCTTCTTACCGTTTATCCTTCATCTCTCATATTCTTTTTCTCCTATTCCTCACGTTTCAACCAGCAACAATTCCAGAGTTATACCACTCGTTCTCACAGGACTTCTACCGGGCGCCAATCTCTTTCCTCACCGAAACATATAATATTTCGCTTGTTATGTATCATCAGACCTTTTCCACAAATCAAAACTGAATCAGTCAGTGGTAAAGCTACAAGCTAAACACAAACTAGCAAAAAGAAATAGACTTACAAATTAGCCTTCATTAACAAATAAACTAACCACCAAATTTGTTCTTATTTGTCCAATTTTTCAATTTTTTCAAAAACCATGTCTCAAAATTATTTAGTATTATTTTGAGGCCCATTACGATTCAACAAAAGGATTCTGTTCCACTACTTCTTTACGAACTCTAATAACAANAAAAAAAAAAAAAAAAAAAAAAAAAAAAAAAAAAAAAATCGAGTTAAATTCCTTCCTATATATATTCCCTACAAGTCGGAGACGACGACATCGAAAAAACGAAAGGTTAGATCAACAACGATTTTATCTCGATGACGTCCGTAAAGAAGAAGACGAAGAAACAGTCTCCGGAATCACTTCCATATGATTTGCTCTTGACTTGCTTCGCACGCGTCTCTATATTGTACTACCCGACTCTCCCCATAGTCTCCAAGAGCTGTCGAACCCTCCTTGCTTCACCGGAGCTTTACAAGACTCGTTCATTGTTAAACCAGAGGGAGAGTTGTCTCTACGTGTGCTTAAAGTTCCCTTCTGACCCTAACCCACGTTTGTTCACTCTCTGCCAAAAACCTAATCGACTGTTACTGATATATAAGCTTATTTTCTGACTGTTACTTTGACATATATAAACCCTCTGATCCCTAACTTTTTTTCCTACTGCTTAATGAATATTTTATTAGACTAGTTCGGTAATGTCTTTTTTTGGGCTGAATATATAGGTGTTGCAAAATCTCTATGAAAACTACATTTGATTGTTTTTCTTTTTTGTCTATTGTACATCCTTGAGCTAACTAGTAAAACGTTCGAATCCAGTTATCTGTTTTATTCTTCTCAACTTCCACTTTTCATTAACCAAAATTTCTATTACAATTCTAAATCCATTAGGTTTTTCATCCAATTTTGCACAATAGAAAACAATTTAGGACCATAATTCAAAAAACAAAAAGATTCCTTTGCAATTCCATCCGCCTCTTGGTTTCCTTCACGATTGACAAACTCAAATTTGATCTCCTCAAATTGCTGGCTTATGAGCTTTATATCTTTGCAGTCACTTGCTTACTTTGTAGCTTGTCTCTTTGTTAAACTTATTGTTCCCGAACTCATTCTGCTACTGTTTGATGTATGTATGCCTCTTGAGACAACAGGGTAAAGTAGTTTTTGTTCTTGTTTGTTTTAAACAAACATTGTTTTGCATCTAAACATCTAAAATAAGCCAAAATGGCTGGATCAGATCCCGGTGATAAGAATTTGACAAACTATTTGCAAGACTTCACTTGTGTGTTTTTTTTTCTTTTTCTTTTAATCTTTTTATTACCTTTTTGCGTGTCAGCGTGTGGAAGTAAATGCTAAAATACTACTTTGTAAATTACTTTTGAATGTTCTGGTTGGTCTAAATAAGATAAAATGAATAGGAGAAAATAAAATAGGGAATTTTGTCAGTTTGATTACTTATTTATCGAGATATACATTATATGAATGTTTCATGTTGCAAATTCAAAAGGTTGGCTTATTCTTCTACAATACGTTTCAAACAACATTTTGGTTGTTTTACGTTTTGCTAGGTCATTTAGTAAAAATATTTTTGAAGTGCTTATTTATCATTATTAATTGTTTTTTTTTTATCTTTAATCTTTCAATTTAGTAATAACTGAAAAATAATTTTAAGTTCTAAAATATATATAGGAATTGACAAAATCAGAATTGGGTATACAGTAGAACCTCTATAAACTAATACTCGATAAATCAATAATCTCTATAAATTAATAATTTTCTCTGGTCCCAAGTTGGAACTAATGTAATTTTAGACACTATTTGATAATATAATAAGATAATATTATTTTGAAAATCCTTTATAAATATATGGTTCTATTAATAATACAAATTATCTAAATATATATATATATATATACAGTAATATTTATTAAAATACATATATACCTCAACAGAATTCTTCGGCTCTTTAATTGTTTTCCTCAGAAACTCGTAAAATGTGAACAATGTACTCTAAAAAAAAAAAAAAAAAAAAAAAAAAAAAAAAAAGAATCATGTTAACTTAATCCAGTGAGGTGGTAATTATAGAGAATGGTACGCTTGTTTGAGAACATCAACTTGAGGGAACAATGGTTGACATAGACTTGAGTAACATCAAAAGAATTAGATAAAAATCTTAACACCTCGTTACGTGAAAGATCTTTGTAAGCATTGGAATCATTCATCTTAATTAATCATAAATGAGTTGTGATATAAAGATTTTTATCCTTGTAGGCTTTTATCGTCACAAATCTGAGAACACATGCCATGATGCTTCCATCAGATTCTTGACAGGCTTTAAAACCTGGTCGGCGAAGGAACCCCACAAGATAGATGACATTCTCTCATCACTATGACATCAAATAAGTAGGTGTATTAGAGAATAGAACAATATGACAAAACATGTATGTATAGAAAATATGAATTAGTTTGAAACACTCATGTTTCATCTCTACGCGGGCACGCCCTAGAGAACTCTCTCTAACAGAGGAAATCGAGTAAGTAGAAGAAATCGGAAGCTTCGTTCAACAACGGCGATGTCGTCTCTTGAATCGACTCCAAATCCATCACTTCCAGATGATTTGCTATTGAGCTGTTTCGCACGCGTGTCGAGATTGTACTACCCGACTCTCTCAGTAGTCTCCAAGAGTTGTCGATCCCTCGTTGCTTCACCGGAGCTTTACAAGACTCGTTCTTTGTTAAACCACAAGGAGAGTTGTCTCTACGTGTGCTTAAAGTTCCCTTTTGACCCTAACCCACGTTTGTTCACTCTCTGCCAAAAACCTAATCGAACCCTAACCAATATCCCCAAGAAGAAGAATAAGAAGTCAACTACACATGTTTTGGTTCCGGCCCCAGTTCCCAATCCACCTACTATGGACTATAAGGATGTGGTGGCTGTTGGTTCTAATATATATGCCATTGGCGGAACCATTGAGAATGCACCCTCGTCTAGCGTCTCAATCCTGGATTGCCAGTCTCATACATGGCACAAGGCTCCAAGCATGCTGATGGACCGGAATTACCCAGCTGTTAATGTCGTTGATGGCAAAATTTATGTAGCTGGAGGCTTGAAAGACTTCAATTCTTCAAATTGGATGGAGGTTTTCGATCCAATTACTCAAACT
Organism: Camelina sativa; assembly: GCF_000633955.1. NCBI lineage: Eukaryota > Viridiplantae > Streptophyta > Magnoliopsida > Brassicales > Brassicaceae > Camelina > Camelina sativa. Next base: position 37,425,617 of record NC_025695.1, read on the forward strand.
TGGGAGCCTATATCGAGACCTATAGATAAGAGATGTAGTGGTATGTACAAGAGCTTAGTGATTGGAGGAGATATCTACCTGTTTGGGGATAATGTTGTGGCTTACAACCCAAAAGAAGATAAATAGATAGCGATTACAGAAGAGCATCTGAATTTTCAAATAGGATGGTTTCAGCATTCTTATTTCGTGATTGATAACGTACTGTATTGTTATCGTCCAGGTAGAGTCCTATGGTATGACTCTAAGCTAAGATGCTGGATTAATTTGAGGGGTCTTGAAGGTTTGCCTAATTTTGCTAGTTATCGTACTGTTAAATTAGCGGATTGTGGTGGTAAGCTTGTTGTTTTGTGGGACAAGTATGTGCGTGCAAGTGGGTACAAGGACAAGATGATTTGGTGTGCAGAGATTTCACTTGAAAAACGCAACAGTAAAGAGATTTGGGGGACAATCGAGTGGTCCGATGCTGTTCTTACAGTCCCTAAGTCTTATAACTTCGTGTCTGCTATTTCCGCTACTGTTTGACAGGTTAGAACGTAATGAATTTGGTTATGTTATGTCACTTATGAAGGAGTTTTTAGCATAATGCAATTATCATGTCTTTGCCTACAACGCATTTGCACTCGCTTGCTTGTATATGATTAAGCTTATAATTTTTGTGACACTGTTACTTTGATAAAACCCTCTGATCCCAATCTCTTGTTTTTTTTTTCGACTGCGTGATGACTGTCTCATTAGACTAGCGGGTAATGTCGTTTCTGTGCTGAATATAAAGGTGTTGCAAAATGTATATAGCTGACGTCGCTTTCACTTCTAAACATAATGCACAACTTGTAAGCCGGAATCCGGGGCCCAATACGAACTGTGAGAAAATGCATCTTAATTTTCATAGTAGTGTAAAACTATAGAATAAAAACAAAACCAGTTTAAACAAAATTCTTCCTTTTAAAATAGAGTACACTTCTATATATATAAACTAAATATTTTTCGTGGGGCTCCTTGAAAGTGGGGGTCCCATTAGAATGTTTCATATTAATGTGCTCAAGTCCGCCGTTAAAACCATGCGTTGCTTATGAAAAAAATACTTTTGTTTGTGTTGCTTGTTTGTTTATTGTACATCTTTAGGCTAACAAGTTAAATGTTCGAATCCAATTACAGTATATTGTGTCTTCTCTCCATCTTAATTGTGAAATCACTATAGCCTTAAATTTTCTTCATTCCTGTTGGATTTGGTTAGAATTTTTAGAGGGTTATATTTTTGTTTACAAGAAAAGCTCGTCTTTTATACTCTACTTTATAAACATGTAACAAAGTAACCGACTTAAATAACCCATTTGCAACAGACTCGTTGCCTTTGACTCGAGAACGAACTTATAGAAATAATAAGGAAGTGAATTCTACCATAGACAATCATACTAGTGCGATTACCACTAAAGAGCATCACAACTTCAAAACTAGTTTGCAAACAATAGAGCACGTATTCTTCGTCATGGTCGCTCCTTGTTTGGGATGATACAACAAACATCACAACTAACTTAACAAGTTTAAGACTCAAAAGAGACGAGACATATAAAAACTGGACACATAAAGACAGATGTTTCGTGAGTTCAAAACCAAACCAAAAAACCTAATTTGTACCGACCCGATTCGAACCCGATATTCAAAACCAAACCAACAATTATTTTAATTTCTCTACGGTTTAGTTATTTGGTTTACGTAATAACTAAACCGCTTTAGCAACCATCACTAAGCCCACACATTTTGCTAAAAAGGCTTTCTAAATCCCTTCTTCCTCGACCTTCATTTTGGCGCCAAATCCGCAGTCGTGTTCCCGCCCGAGCAAATTGATCTTATCGGAATCTTCAAGCAGAGAGAGAGAGAGAGAGATTTCTGATCTAATGGCGTCGAGTTCGGAAGTGGGGGGATCATCGGCGGACTACGAAACAATGATGTCGACATCGGACGTTGAGCTATTGAAGAGGGCGTGGCGTAACGAGAAGGCGGCGCCGGAGATTCTTCAGTACGAAGGAGCTCTTGTTGAAAGAGCCAAAGAACAGATCGAATTAGTGGTACAATATCTCTAAATCCCTAATTGCTTTATTTTGTGTTGGGTTTTTTCCTATAAATCAGAAATATTATGGTCCCGGATGATCTTAATTAACCCTTCTAAATATCAAACTACAGGAAGAAACAATTGAGGATTATGTGGAAAATGGTAAAGACCCTTTATTGGTGTCACTTTATCAGATGGATTTGGACAGAACCCAGTTTCTACTCAGATCCTATCTCAGGGTTAGGCTTCTCAAGGTGTGTGCTGTGCTATATATCCCTCCCATTGTCTAAAGGGAGTTTCAGATTAGCTTTGTGAGTTTTCGTTATCATCTCTAATGGATAGTGTTTTTTGTTACAGATTGAGAAGTTTATGTTCCATAACCTCAAGTCAGAAGAAGCTGAAAGGCGGCTTTCTGAGCAGGAGAGAGTCTTTGCTACAAAGTTTGTTTTCCTATTTGTCTGATATCTTTAAGTTCATTGGCTTGTCTTTGTCCTTGTAAGCTCTTTTTGCCGCCTTTGTTCTGTGTGGTAGTAAATGTTATAGGTTTTGGTGTAGAATCTGTGTGGTATAGATACTGTTAGAGATATGTCTGGTACTTTACAAGTTAGAATCGGGATTAGAATGAACCCATACATGAACTCTCCCGGAAATTGAAAACCTCAGGTAGCCTAGGTACTTCTTTTCAAGAGTATCCGTTTGCAGTGGTCTTTTCGGACTTCAAACTTTAGTTTTTACAATTTACGTTAATGGCTGTTGTTGTGAGACATCATATATTTGAATGATCACATTCGCAGGTGTGCTGATGATTTGGCAAAGCATTTCGAAGAGACTGTCCTGCTTAAGTTACCCGAGAATTATCAGTCGGTCCTCAAGCAATCCCAAATAAGTGAAGTGGATGATATGGGTAACTCCCTGAACCTAATCACTGTGATATCAGTTAGTTAAGGTTGTCACTATAGTTGAACACTCCCTTCACAGTAGCTAGAGTTGTGTGATGACTATAATTGTGAATTTACATTTTACAGTGCCGCAGCCCCATTTGGATACCTTTGTTGTTTGTAGAAGCAACAACTTTGTCTCCCTCAATCTATATGAAGAGTGAGAGAATTATCTTCCCTCCTTTTTGTCCATACCCATACACAACCTTATTTAATATAAGTGTGGGTTTACTATTATTTGCCAGAGGAGAGAGCCCTGAGACTGTGGAAATGGAGCGTGGTGATCTCTACTTCATACGCTACAAGATTGTAAAAGGAGCAATCGAATCTGGCCAAATTGACTTGATCTGAGCTCAATCATGGATTTTTCACTCAAATCTCTTTCCATAGCCATTAAGCGAAAGATAGTGCTACCATTGTTCATTCATTATGTTATGAACCTGATTTACTTGAGTTTGTATAGTGGATTTTTCTATATTGTTCTGAGTTTCCTAATGTCTTGATAAAAAAAAACCTTAGTATCCCTGCAGTCTAGCAAAGCTATTCATTTTCTTCCCAGAATTAAGGCTTTAACCATAACTAGACTATATTTGGTCTACAATGGTTCAACCCTCACATCAGATTATAATTGTTTTTTTAGTTTCTTAGATATGTTTGTAATTGTTCCATTCAGTGATACATCGAGTAACCCCAAAAACCGTAAGAGTAACAGATCTTTTTAGTTAACAGAAACAAAAAAAGGCTATTAAAATATCTCTTACGTTACGTGTGCCGTCCATAAACCAAATAAAAATTCTTCTGCTGAGTCTTGGGTAGAGAGCATAGAGGTTAGATCCCCAAATCTTGAGTTGGCTTTCTTGAAATTCGAGTCGATCAAGGTTGGATTTTTTGGTTTTGGGTTTTCCCTAAATATCTTCTCTGACCACTCTGTGTGGTCTAAAATCTAAATTATCTATAAAAAAAAATAATACAGGAATTGAAATCTTTGTCAAATTTGGTAATTGGGATTTAACAATTTCCAGCATAAACAGGGAATATATTTACTGGTAATTGCATATAGAATTGCAAATCATTGTCCTTTGAGTTTGGTTTTGAAGTTAGCAAATTAGTGACTATCTCTATAACTCTTTACTGAGTTTTCTTGGTTGAATTAATTTTTCTTGCACATATAGTTCTTGTGAGGATTTGAGATTTGCCTGCTTTTGTATTTCTCCTTGTCTTGTAGTGTCAAAATTGTTTCTTTGTTCTTTCTCTTAAGTTGACTTCTTTGCCAATCTTTAACCAGAGATCCAAGGTGCTGTTGACGTTAGAAGATCGTTCTGTGTGTGAGCTTTTCCGGCCAAGAACTGCTTTAGTGTTATCAACTTTTTTGGAAGAGATGCATCTGTGGCCATCATTGAAACTTCGAAACTCCTTCAAGAGCACTAGCCAGAAGAGATTTCAAAGGATGAACAGTGGCAAACAAAGCCAAAGCAATCAGCAGAAACTCCTTGACGGCGACAACAAAGAATCAGGCAACCCGGAGATTTCATCTGGTGGTGGGTTTGCTCTTGTTTGCAGAGATGTTGCCATGGTTCTTTCTTGCTGCTACTGCTGTTTCTGCTGTGGAGGTGATAAACCTTGTCTACACTTTTTCCCTTTTAACTAGTGATCTCTGGACGAAACTAGGTTGTGTGAAACCTGATCAGCTCTCAGGCATAGAATTTGGATTGTTGATTAAGTTTTAGAAAAAGATGTTAGTTTCGTATCACTCAAATGGCATCAGTTTAGCATTTCTCTGATTAAAAAAATCATGGTTGAATTTGGATAACTGATTCTTCCTTTTCGATTTCTCTGATTCGGATTCCTTTGATTTTTCTTTTCTCAGCTTGCGTTGATGATGAAGAGATTTGATGCAAGATCCTGATGGAGGAGGAGGATGTGAACAGATATTAGCCATAGAAAACAAAACACCAGTGTCTCAATTTAGAAAATATAGTTTATATTAACTTTCTGAATTCTAGTTTTTACCTTTTGCCAATCAAATTTACTGTATATAGTGTTGGATTTGGAATACACTATATTGTATTGGCTTTCTCAAGTAGATGGGCATGTTGTTAAATTCTACACAACTTTCTGAATTCTATTGTTTTTTGTTTTCTGGTATAACTACTAAACTACAGTATACAGTTCATGTGTTCGATTTGATTTTGGTGTTTGAGTTTTCTGCTTGCGTGTTATGTAACACAACTAGTAAAACTAGTTTGTGTCGTAATATTTTAGTTTTAACACCCTATAACAAAAAAAACTATAGTAGATGTTTCAATATGTGTTTCAACAAGGTTTGTGACATTTGAATTCATGTATAAAAAAATATCTCTACGATTGTTAAAAAAGGACTTCAAATTCAAGTTCATATACATACATGTTTCAGCTTGTAATTGAAATAGTTCATGTATGTTTCAGCTTGTAATTGAAATAGTTCATGTATGTTTCAGCTTATAAAATTGAAATAGTTCATGTATGTTTCAGCTTGTAATTGTAATAAATCGAATTAAATGTCCGCAGATGGGGACTAGATAGGCNTTTTTTTTTTTTTTTTTTTTTTTTTTTTTTTTTTTTTTTTTTTTTTTTTTTTTTTTTTTTTTTTTTTTTTTTTTTTTTCTCTCTTCCACTTCTCGTCGGAGCTCGCGAGGAAGCTCTCTCCTCAGAAATCAAAAACCCTAAAAGTTCCCTTTCGATTCATCCAGACATACAAATACTGTATCTATTATATACATTGGTTGTATTCACAACAGAACAATGGAGGTCCCTTCTCTGAATAAGCAGCAGGAGTTCACTTTGGCTTCCGTCACTGATCTCATGTCTCCTGACACATCATCTCTTTCGTCCTCTTCTGTTGTAGCTACGTTTTCTTGTGTTAATGAAGTCAAGGAACTCCGATTTCAGGAATCTGAATCGTCCGACGGTTTCACTTTCCATCTTAGTTCGACTCAGGTGGTGGTGGTTCTCAAGATTCTATTTTTAATCTCTTTTTGAAACGTTTCTATGGTTGGATTAAGTGTACTCATTTTGTATTTGTATTCATATTGTGTTGTTGCTCAGCTGTTCAAGTTGGGGCCGCTTCAGTTCATCTGTGTCTCTGATAGTTCGAGTTCTTCTGCAAAAGAGGTGTGTGATACATTTATTTTGTTCAGTTTCTTCTGAGTGTTATAGAGATTGGTTTCAGGAGATGATTTGATTGAGTGTGTGCACCCTCGGTCACTATATATATCGAGTGTGTATCTGATATATAACTTGTTTTGCTGATTTTAAAACCAGAAATCATTCTGTCGAGGAGTTGTAATAAAATTTAGAGACGACAAGGAAAGCAAGGAATTTTGTGATTCATTTGAGCAATGGACAAAGGATGCTGTTAAGCAAGGTGCCTCTCTCAAATTGTTTATGTTTTCTTGTTGTTTCTTGAATTAATAATAGATGTTCAGATGCACTTGACCATAGTGATGGGTATATATATTGATTACACTACATTCATATGACTGTTGTTTGTACTCATTCTTTGATGTCTTTCCCGTTCTTTCGTTTCTAGGATCAACTTTGCCGAATGGAACAGTTTCAGCTAATAAAAGCAAGTTCGATGATAAGATAGAGGCTGCTTCTGCTAAAATGTATTTCCATTATTATGGACAACTTTTACATCAGCAAAATATGCTGCAGGATTATGTGAGGACAGGTAAGGTCTCTGGCTTTTGTGCATCTGTTACATTAGAGATTTGTTTCCGACTTTTTTGTTGGTTTAGGAGCATATCTATCAGAAGATAAATATTTTTAATTTTTCCACATTGCTATTTGGCCGAGGATAGCTCTTTATATGTCATATTACTGTCTTCAGGTACATATCATGCTGCAGTTATGGAGAATCGTTCAGATTTTGCTGGTCGTGTTGTTGTAGATGTGGGAGCTGGAAGTGGCATTTTGTCATTATTTGCTGCACTGGTATGCAAAAATTTAAGGAACTTTGGGCCGAAAAGGTTTTAGAACTACTATAGATCTGCCTTTTGCTTTTTGTTTTTCTTATAGACGTCCATTATCTTCCCCTTAATTTAGGCTGGTGCCAAGCATGTGTATGCTGTGGAAGCATCAGAAATGGCTGAATATGCCCGTAAGCTGATTGCTGGAAACCCATTGCTTGCTGAACGGATCACAGTTAAGACCTGTAGACTGTAGTCCAGTTTCGTTAGTACACTTTTCCATATATATCCATTTTTCTGATATTCTTTGAGTTGGACAAGTGTAGGTCATCAAGGGAAAGATTGAGGATATTGAGTTGCCTGAGAAGGCTGATGTTTTGATCTCTGAACCAATGGGTATGTCTTTCACAAACGGATTCTTTTAACGTGCTCTTCATGAAAATCAGAATCTTTCAGAAGGCAAATTTTGGTCTGTGAGAAAAAGTGGAGAAACATCAATACTGATTCAAAGTTTTAGTGATTTTTTTGAAAGCACCTTCCTTATATATAAAATATGTGTGCCTGTAGGCACCCTATTGGTCAATGAGAGGATGCTGGAGACATATGTTATTGCTAGAGACCGATTTCTGTCTCCAAACGGAAAAATGTTTCCAACAGTTGGAAGGTAAAGTTTCGATAGTTTTACTTTTCGATCTCATAAACCTCTTCTTTCTCATATAACTTTTTCACTGTAGGATCCATATGGCACCTTTCGCCGATGAATTCTTATTTGTTGAAATGGCAAATAAGGTACATAACGGACATCTTATCAGGAAAATATATCTAATATTGCTTACAACATAGAAAGGATTTGAATTCAGTATGTGATGGTTAAAGCTTTCAGTAATTAGGCTTTCTACCTCTATGCAGGCTTTGTTTTGGCAGCAACAGAACTATTATGGAGTTGATTTGACACCTCTATACGTGTCAGCCCACCAGGGTTATTTTTCCCAGGTATATCTTACTTACACCGGTGAATTGCTGATTAATTTTTTCTCCTCTCACCCTTCATATTCACTGATTTTGTAGCCTGTTGTTGATGCATTTGATCCAAGATTATTGGTGGCTCCCTCAGTGTCACATGTGATAGATTTCACTAAGATGACGGTATAACTATTTTCTGTGTGTCAGTTCCACAGTGTTTCCTTTACATTGGACATTTTTCTCTCATTCTTTTCACATCTATGGAATATCTATGTGCAGCCTTGTTAATTTGGTGAATGACATAATCCAAACTTATTTAGCTGTCAATTCGCTTTCACAGGAAGAACAATTTTACGAGATTGATATCCCATTAAAGTTCACAGCGTCAGTGTGTACTAGAGTGCATGGACTTGCGTGCTGGTTTGACGTTCTCTTTGACGGAAGGTATGAAGCCATAACAATTTACATATATGTTTCCATCCTTCAGATTAATATTCCTTTTTTTTTTCAATCATCAAAGGCAACAATACAAACCTAATTTGTTCTGTCTATATAACAGCACAGTACAAAGATGGTTCACAACGGCTCCTGGAGCACCAACAACCCATTGGTACCAAATAAGATGTGTTCTCTCGCAGCCTATTCATGTCATGGCAGGGCAAGAGATCACTGGTAGACTTCATTTGGTTGCCCACAGTGCTCAGAGTTACACTATTAATCTAACACTCTCAGGTTAATCTTGCTTTCTTACATCTCTCCTTTGATACATATCATCTACTTTCGACTTTGTTTCTGATTCTGATTGGCTTTTTAAACAGCTAAAATGTGGGGACCCGGTGCCAATCAAGGTGGAATACTCCAGACATCATCGTGCAAACTCGATCTGAAGGAACCCTATTATAGAATGTCTCAGCCTCAAGTATACCCTACACAGGAACCACCAGCTCAGCCGCAAGTAAGCATTTGTTATTGTCTTGACCAAACAATTAAGATATGATCACTGTATAGCACAACTTCAAATAGATTCTTTGAATTTTGCATCTAAGCTTTACAAATTTACAACATGTGTTTACATTTTCTTGGTGTAGGACGACTTTCATATACAGAGCGATGACTTGGACGAAGTAGAGGTACTACAACATAACGCAAACGCTCAGCTCTAGAAATAGAACTAGAACAAAATCCTTGTAGTTCCATCCATGTTTTTGTACTCTGTGTTTGGTTCCTACGTTAGCTCCGAGCCATAATTTTCAGACATTAAATCTTGGGTATTACATGTCTGGTTCGACTCTATTTAAAGTATTAGCACACGCAAATGATTCTGTTTTTTTGGTTTTATAACCAGGTTAAATAGAGTTTCCTGGTTATTTAAAACTATCTTCGTGTGTCATGCCAACAGATTCCCAAAAGATTTCATTTACAATTTATGTGCATGTTCTTACATTGCAATTATTAAAATAAATGAGTAATTGGAGTTGTTTTACAAATCCGCAATGTTTCTGGTTTAATAGAGATCAACTAGAATCTATTGACTTTTGAAACAAAAATGAATTGGAGTATGTGCAAATAGTGCAATGGGCAAAAGAAACTTGTACAGTATAGAGCAAATTTCAAGCTCAGCTGATTACGGCTGCAACTGCAGGCTCAGGTGGATTAGCAACAATGACATTGAAGCAGCGTCCACAGAGAGTAGGATGGTCGGAGAACGACCCGACCTGGCCCGAGTAGTTCCAGCACCTCTCGCACTTGGACCCCTCAGCTCGTGACACACCAATCCAGACTTTGTTTTCTCCCTCCACATACTCTCCTGTGTGTTGTACACTGCTTACTATCTCATTCATTGACGACAATACCTCAACCTGTATACACATGCACAACAGTTTCATGGCTAGTCTCATAGAAATGCACTCACTATGATCGAATCTCAACTTTAATTAAAAATTGTGTATATAATAATGAGGAATGCCAGATGAATCATTATAACCTGTATAATAAAATGCTGTAATCTTTTGATCCATATGTTTCCTCATTCATACCTATCCCTTATGCATATTGGGGCGTTCGAGAATGTCTTCCATAGATCTAATCCCTACATGTATCTAGTGCTATAAAAGTACTCTTCCTATATCTTATAAACATTCAGCATTTCTCTTTTGGCCGCAATCCTATATCTACGATACTTGTGCAAAAAGGACCCTACCCTACACATCAAAATCTGAGTAGAATGAACCAGGCTGGATCAAAATAAAATTTCGCTTTGTGCCTAATCCTGTTTACTCTAAAACATTTTACTTTGCTTGTATCTAATGAATCCTATTGAGTAACTATAATGATCAAGTGAGCCTAATTGTAGTTTGGCGACCTGAACCTTACACAGAAAACCCCAGGGGTATCTGTTGTGATGGCCGTAAAGGGTTTTAATTTATCTTGAATTATAACTGGAATATGGATTTTGCACATAAGTAGGTCTAGTGCTTACTTGTGATGTTATGAATATGCGTTGCAGAGTGTCAGCTTCGTTCTTTGCTTCACTCATCTCTAGTAATTTTGTAGCCATGCCTGCATCTCCAGTATGCAGATACACCTTTGCTTCTAAACTGGAACCAATCATTTTCTCATTACGTGCGAGCTCCAGCACTTTGTTCACCTCGGTCCTTAACTGTCACACAAACACCATAAGCATTTTTAAGATCCTCGCTACATAACATGCATCAAGTACATGTCGTCTGAGGAAGAATCGGCCAGTAAAAAAAACTAAAAGGTTCTTCCAGAGAACTTTCGATAATGCAATATCATAAGAACTGACTACACGATCAATTTGACATAACATTCGAGTAAAAATTCTGATATTGCGTAACATTTCATTGACTTCATCACCACTCAGTAGCTAAGGAACTCTATTACTTTAATTATAAGTAGAGAAGAGAGTATAAAGATGCGAAATATTCTGTGCGTATCAGCTATGATTTAGGGGAGCTTTGGTACCTCGAGAAGCCTTTGCCAGAAGAGAACATCTTCAGCAGGAAATGAAAGCCATTGTTCATTCATTGTAGGCCATTTAAGTTCGAAGACAAATTTTGATGCAGAGCCATCTTCATTTCTGTACTCAAATGGAAGATTCTGCCAGACATCTTCCGCTAGGTGAGGTACTATCGGAGCAATCACTCTCAATATGGATAACAAATGTGTTGAAAGAACTGTTTGACAGCTTCTTCTGGTAAAACTTGAAGTTCCCCTGAGAAAAAGTATTTTTGGTCCAGATTACCTTGTGTACCACAGCCATATTAAGAAAAGTTCTACAAAGGTTGCAGCAAATATCAACCTAAAAGAAGATGGAAAACTTACCCAGTATACAGTCTATCTTTAGCGATATCGAAGTAGAAATTTGACAGATCAACAATTGTGAATCGTTGTATGATCTGAAATAAAGAAAGCTCATTGAGTAACACAGATGATCTAAAACATGAAATTCAGCCTCCTGAGGTTCAGCCATCCATTGCAAATACATCAACCCCACTCTCACCTCAATGTACAGTAAGTAATTGGTGAATTTAAGTTCCTTAGATACTAATTAATAAACTAACTCTTGTAACGGTAATCTATGTCTGTTTTCCGTCACAGGCAAAGAAATACATACAAAAATAATGTAGATCATTTAGTGGCTCCCTGTTTTTAAGCTAATGTGGCCATTCTCCATATCAAAATTAAGAAAATAAAATAAATTGGCACAGTCAGGAAACGTGACACATCTAAAGAGACTACTTTGCAGGTACTGGCCAGTTCAACTTTACCAAAATAAGATGGAGAGGTCTGGTACCTGGAATATTTTAAAGAACTGGTAGTTCTCGTAACATTCTTGTATGTTCTTTACTACATTCTCAAGCTGAAAGAGAGCATGCTGATCAATGATAGGTAAATCCTGGTATGGAACAGCATTATCAACCTACAAACCGCCACAACTTAATATTTAAGGATTCTCACCGACGTCAGGATATAAAACACAATCAAGAAATCTTGAAAAGTGGGGAAAGAAAAGAAAACACTACTCTATGTAAAGCTTAGAGTTCAAAACCTACTCTCCAATCATGAAGATTGCCCAAGAGATATCGTAATGTTCCCCTCAACTTCCTATATATATCAGACATTTGACGAAGAATCTGTGGACCTATCAGTACATCCCCTGTGTAATCTACACTAGAAACCCAAAGACGCATAACATCAGCTCCATAAGCAGGTGCATCCTGGCATAGAAAGACAAACCCTTGTCAGGAAACAGATTTGTTAGATAACGAAGATGTTTTTAAACAATAGTATTGGTTTCTATACCAGCGACAAACCTTTGAATTTTTCCCTCCTTCAATGACCAAACGTGGGTCCACTACGTTACCTAGAGACTTGCTCATTTTCATACCCTTCTCATCCAATACAAATCCATGTGTTATAACAGCTGAATAAGGGGCTTTTCCTATACAATCATGCAAAATGTGAAAGAAAATAAAATGAAAAGCCACTTTACACCAAGAAAGCTAAAACATGTCGAATAATCTCAATTTAGAAGGCAATCATCATGGTGTGCAATCACCTTGTGTTGCAATGCTTGTTAACAAAGAACTCTGGAACCACCCACGATGCTGATCTGTTCCTTCTAGATACACATCTGCAGGGAAAGTAAGACCCTCACGTTTCCCCAATACACCAGCCCAAGAAGATCCTGACATACAAATGAAAAAGAAAGTGATGTAAAATAGTTGTTGAGTGCTTTGTGCGACTATCTGATTTTAATTATGTTTCTTTTATCATAGTACCTGAGTCAAACCAGACGTCCATTGTATCAGTCCCCTTTTCATAATCAGCTGCTTTATCACGATAACTCTCAGGAAGTAGGTCTTCCACTGACATATACCACCACGCGTCACTACCCTTTTGGGAAATTATGGCTGCCAGACAAAGTATTCAAATAAGGTTACAGAAAACACAGTCAGTAAATAATAACCAATAAAGAGACCATACTCTCTTATAGGCCCTTACATTTAACATGGTTAATTGTCTCTTCATTCATGAGGGGTTCTTTCGTCTTAACATGATAAAAGGCAGGGATAGGGACACCCCATGTCCTTTGTCTCGAGATGCACCAATCAGATCGACTGGAAGTCATGGCAGATATTCTGTTTACTGCCTGAATGACAAATTGCCAAAATATAACAGGTGCCAAATTAAACTCCAAACAACACAAGGAAGATGCTTAGGCAAGCAGTATGATACCATGTCAACATTGAGAAAATAGAAGAGCAAGGTGTATCAGATCATGTGGTTCATGTTCTGTGAGTCTCCTTTCACAGTTAACATCCACACATGATACTCAAGAAATGTAAACTCATAAACTCTATATGTGTTCAAATTGGTACCTGATGTGGTATCCATTTTACATTGTTGATTGCATCCATAGTGGCCGTGCGAAAACCCTCGACCGATGCAAACCACTGCTCAGTCGCTCTAAATATCGTAGGTTTCTTAGTTCGCCAATCATATGGGTATTTATGAGCTGCATGGCAAAGAAGGAAATTAAATCATGAGACTCTGAAGCAAATGTTTCCTCAAATGATTCCTCAGAAAGCATCTGAATCAAACTCACCATACGATTCTTCCATGACCAAAGACATATTCTCATCCAGGTAACTGACAACAGCACTATTCCCTTCTCCAAGGACAGAGAGCCCTCTAAACTGTCCAGCTTCCTCAGTGAACTTTCCTTCATCATCTACTGGAGAGACAAGAGGCAGCCCATACTTCAGGCCGGTTGCATAATCCTCCTGACCATGACCAGGGGCAGTGTGGACCAACCCTGTTCCTGATTCCGTAGTTATGTAATCACCCCCTATAACGACTGGACAGTCCCTGTTATCAATTGGATGTGTGTACCTACAACCATGATGACCGACCATAAACTAAGGGATTCAATTTATAGCACCACATACAAAACTGAAATTCCTATTTATTCTCTAACTTAGAATGTTACCTGCAGTTTTCAAGATCTGAACCAAGGAATGTTTTACTTATGATAAGCTTCACACCCCATTTCGCTTCTAATGCTGGCACAAGGTCGGTTGCTACAATCACGAAAAGCTTTTGTTTATTCTTTAGAACCTTCCCAGACATTTTCTTTTTGTTGCCTGTCACAACAGATTCATCTTCTGAGAATGACTGCACTTCCACAACAGAGTACTGAAGCTTCGCATTCACCGCGACAGCTGAAAGTTAGACAAGAATTAAAGGAAGAGTCACCAAATGTGCTTAATTGCTTATATAGCATTCAAATAGAAAACCATACAAAAAAAAAAGTAGTTATCATTTTGAAAGTTGAGAGAAACATATACTAATTTGGAGAACAAATGTGAGAAAGAACGGATACAAAGCAAACATATACTAATATATCGCCTCACCAGCATTGGCTGGCATAGTCCAAGGTGTAGTTGTCCATACTGCCAAGCATATATTAGGGATAAACTCATCTAAAAGGCTTGTTTTTGCTCCGCCAACCAATTTGAAAATAGCATATATGCTTTTGGAAATATGACCCTCCGGATACTACACATATCAGCAGATACAGGTGGAACTGATATCAGATAACAAGGTAAAGTGTGGAATCGTCAAAACATTATTTCATGAAAGCAGCATGCGTTAAGAACAGGAACAGATGACTACAAAACCAGCGTTCATTAAGGATAAAAAGAACTACTCTCGGTCTAATGGACAACAGATCACATTATGATAAAATGTCAACAGCAGTAAGAAAAAGAATGGGAAGACTGGTATGGGTTTAGCAGACTTTAAATGTTTCTCTGAGCTGGCCATAATATTAATATTATTATTATTATTATTATTCTTAGATTAGTTGAGAAGAAAAGGGGAGTCAAGTTAACCTCTAGTTCAGCTTCTGCAAGAGCAGTCCGAGATGAAGGGCTCCAGTGAACTGGCTTCCTACCTCTATAGATGTACCCTTTCAAGGCCATCTGGCCAAATACTTCAACCTACAATATACGATAAAAAGATATGTTGACTTTATCAGGCTTTGAAGAACTCTACTAATAATCATCTTCTACATGGATAATTAATCCAGTACATAATGTTGGAGGTAAGACCATTACCTGGGCTGCTTCATATTCCAGATCAAGAGTTAGATAAGGATGGTTCCAGTCTGCCCATACTCCAAACCGCTATAAACATCAAGTATTATGCCAGATATGCTAAATGTTAATGGAATACCGAACAAAATATCTTTAGTAGTTATTATGCCCTGAGATATCTAAAATTCATAATGACTGATGCATTCAAAACAGGAACTCAGATATGAAAACAAAGCTTGATAGCCACCTTAAATGATTCCATTTGTGTTTTGACTGTTGCTTTTGCAAATTTCGCTGCCTTTGCCCTTAATTTTAATGGTGTAAGTTCCTTTCTCACTTCCTGATCTAGGGACTGCAGAACTGAAATATTTGATGGTTACAGCCACATTATTCAGGCAACTAACTAACTGGAACATAACAAAAGCAGAGTTACTTTCTGTTTCTAATAACTCAAACGCCCATAAACCATTATGTACTTGCCTTTCAACTCAATTGGGAGGCCATGGCAATCCCACCCAGGAACGTACTGAACTTTATAGTTTTGGAGCAGCTGCATAAAGCAGATACTTTGATGAGAAGAACTCCTATATTGGACGTAAGCAAAGATAGAGAAGCCATAAGGAGAATAAATCGATGTCCAAGTCAGGAAAAGAGAATACCTTATAGCGATTAATGATATCCTTCAGTATCTTGTTAAGAGCATGACCCATATGCAGATCACCATTGGCATAAGGAGGACCATCGTGAAGAATGAAACTCCCCTGAAATTCCAACTAAATTATTAGACACCAGTTTCGCAAAGCAAAGTTGATGTAGGAAAAAATCTTGAGAATCTTACTCCATTGTTATTATCAGAAACTCTCTTGAAGACCTGGTGCTCTTCCCACAACTTCTGGAGTTCAGGTTCCCTTGTCAAAGAATTCGCTCTCATACCAAAACCTGTCTTTGGCAAATCAACTGTGTGCTTGTACTTTCCATCTTCTTGTTTTTCCCCTAACCAAACACAATGGTAAATGAGTGTCACATTGCATAACAGAATAGCAGTATTAGGAAAAGTACTAGTTGTGAGATGCAAAACCTTCAGATGCTTTCTTTGCTGCCATAACAGGCCCACGAGACCTTCGCTTTGATGAATGACCAAACTCATTGTTTGATTCAGTTGAATACCGTGAAACATATAGGAACGAAAAAGCCTTGACGGAAGACCTTCCCTTGGCAAGAAAAGAATCCAACGGCGTGTTTCTCCTTAAATTAGAAGAACTTCTACCTGACAATACCTGAACGGGGACAAAACCACATCTCAAAAACTATTTCAACGCAAGTTGTCAACAAGAAGAATGATATAGGTGAAGTAGTTTTTGCCAAGCAAGACAACACATTTTTCTAAAGAAAGAACAGAGCTTTGGTTAATAAAAGGGCTCTCTAAGCATTACAGAGGACACATGTAAGCACTTCATGAGATGCACAGTTACTTGTAATGGATAAAAAAGTCAACCCAGAAGTCTCTGAAATTTTATCGAACAACTGGTGTGCAATAGTAAACGTTAAGAACCCCAATCTAGACAAACGTATTTATCCGTCCCACAACAAAAAAAAAAAGAGAACTACATTAACGAATCCCACAAACCCGAAATTGCAATTGCAATGATAATATGGACCAATTCGAAGAAAAATGTAATCTAAAAATCGAACTTGGCAATAAAAAAAAGGCTATCACTTTCTCAGTACTCCTGCAAAAACATATTATGCAGAGCAGACGGATTCAAAGTAATATGAAGACTGAAGAGTGAACCACATACTCTGTAAGATGAAGACTGAACCATCGCCATGGCAGCAGCTTCTCTGGGATTTCCCGGAAAAGATTTGAAGAAAGACGACATCTTCTCTACTTTTTTATCTCTGCTGATCCTATCTCTCAGCGCTCATTTTCACAATATCGACGATACGAAACAAGAATGAGAAGGAAGTAAGAAGAAGACTAACTCGTCGCCAAACTCAGGGATGGCTATGTGTTGTGGTCGTGGATAAACTGAAACTCTGAAACTGAAACCAAACCTCAGAACTTTTGTTTTGGGTTTTATCCGTTAAATCCCTAAATCTCTCTTTTTTAAAAAAAAAAAATATATATATATATATATATATATATATATATATACAAATTCCCCTTTTTCAATCTCATAAAAATAAAAGAGAATTTCTAAGACATAAGGTTTCGAAAAAAAAAGACATAATTCTAAATAAATTTTGTGAAAACAAAAAGCTTTACTATAATAATTACTTGCTACAATATAGTAAAAAATATATAAGTGTGAAGTACATATGAAAATCAAAGGATTTAATTCAGATCATCATTCCAAGGAAATGAATTCAAGAAGTGGATCAGCCTAGCTTATACCCGTTAATTCACCAGGTTTGGAAAACGGAGACGAGCCCCAAGGTCCAACATTTCTTGTGGAAATGTTTGACCAATTGCATCTCGGTTGCAAGGAATATGTCATACCGCCATTTGAATAGAGATGCCTACTGTGTAAAGTGTGATGGTGAGGAAGAAACGGTGAATCATCTCCTATTCCAATGCACCTATGCAAGACAGGTTTGGGCTCTCTCTCCTATTCCGGCTCCACCGAGTGGTACCTGGAGTAATTCTATATATGAAAATATGTTCCATGTCTTGAATATTAAGACACATACTCCTCAGCCTGATGGCCTTGAACTGATCATCCCTTGGCTGCTCTGGGGAATCTGGAAGTCAAGGAATGCTCTCATCTTCCAAGGAAAGGACTTCAATGCATTAGATACAGTGAGAAAAGCACAAGAGGATGTGACGGAGTGGAGTCAAAGGAAAGAATCTGATGAACCAGATAATGGCTGTACTGAGCCACGATCATCTGAAAGAATGGTGTGGCGACCACCTCCGGATGCTTGGGTTAAGTGCAACACTGATGGGTCTTGGAATGGTGAAAGTAACCCCGGTGGTATAGGTTGGGTTCTTCGGGACAAAGTGGGAATGGTTTTATGGTTGGGCGCACAAGCTGTTCAGCGAGCAAGATCAGTGTTGGAAGTGGAATTAGAGGCTTTAAGGCAAGCGATCAGATCAATGATTCGACTGAACTATAATAGAGTGATCTTTGAATCGTATTCATTGGGGGCAGTTAATTTGATCAATAATGACGAAATATGGCCAGCCTACGCTCCCATGCTCCAAGACATAAAAGTTTTGCTGCTCAACTTTCAAGAGCGTAGAATCTGTTTTGTGCCTAGAATTATGACCCTAAGTTGTATTCTACTGAGCCAAATTGGGTCAAATCTCTTGTAAGAGTGGATTAACCAAGTGTAAGATGATTTGGATAATGAAAGTTGTTGTTGAGCTCAAAAAATAATAATAATAATAATAATAAATTATATTGTGCCCTTTGACCAAAAAAACATTTCT
This sequence comes from Camelina sativa, assembly GCF_000633955.1. Classification (NCBI taxonomy): domain Eukaryota; kingdom Viridiplantae; phylum Streptophyta; class Magnoliopsida; order Brassicales; family Brassicaceae; genus Camelina; species Camelina sativa. The sequence goes on from NC_025695.1 coordinate 37,444,075, forward strand.
ACACTATCCCATTTTATTCTACATACCCTCTTACCTTTATAATAAAAGATAATTCCAATTTTACCCTTGAATATTATATTTATTATTTACTCATTACATTAATTTTAAATTTTAATAATTATTTTTCAACAAAAAATTCCAGCCAATCATTAATCACCTTCATTTTGGTCCCACCAATTTTGACAAAATCGTGAAAAAACTTGTACAACTAAATATGGCTAGTACAACTAGTGTTTTAATAGCGTTTGAAAAAAACTAGTTATATACAAAATAACATATTTATACCATAATCATTTTTAATTAGTAATGATAAACTGAAACTCTGAAACTGAAACCAAACCTCAGAACTTTTGTTTTGGGTTTTATCCGTTAAATCCCTAAATCTCTCTTTTTTTAAAAATATATATATATATATATATATATATATATACAAATTCCCCTTTTTCAATCTCATAAAAATAAAAGAGAATTTCTAAGACATAAGGTTTCGAAAAAAAAAGACATAATTCTAAATAAATTTTGTGAAAACAAAAAGCTTTACTATAATAATTACTTGCTACAATATAGTAAAAAATATATAAGTGTGAAGTACATATGAAAATCAAAGGATTTAATTCAGATCATCATTCCAAGGAAACGAATTCAAGAAGTGGATCAGCCTAGCTTAAACCCGTTAATTCACCATGTTTGGAAAACGGAGACGAGCCCCAAGGTCCAACATTTCTTGTGGAAATGTTTGACCAATTGCATCTCGGTTGCAAGGAATATGTCATACCGCCATTTGAATAGAGATGCCTACTGTGTAAGGTGTGATGGTGAGGAAGAAACGGTGAATCATCTCCTATTCCAATGCTCCTATGCAAGACAGGTTTGGGCTCTCTCCTATTCCGGCTCCACCGAGTGGTACCTGGAGTAATTCTATTTATGAAAATATGTTCCATGTCTTGAATATTAAGACACATACTCCTCAGCCTGATGGCCTTGAACTGATCATCCCTTGGCTGCTTTGGAGAATCTGGAAGTCAAGGAATGCTCTCATCTTCCAAGGAAAGGACTTCAATGCATTAGATACAGTGAGAAAAGCACAAGAGGATGCGACGGAGTGGAGTCAAAGGAAAGAATCAGATGAACCAGATAATGGTTGTACTGAGCCACGATCATCTGAAAGAATGGTGTGGCGACCACCTCCGGATGCTTGGGTTAAGTGCAACACTGATGGGTCTTGGAATGGTGAAAGTAACCCCGGTGGTATAGGTTGGGTTCTTCGGGACAAAGTGGGAATGGTTTTATGGTTGGGCGCACAAGCTGTTCAGCGAGCAAGATCAGTGTTGGAAGTGGAATTAGAGGCTTTAAGGCAAGCGATCAGATCAATGATTCGACTGAACTATAATAGAGTGATCTTTGAATCGTATTCATTGGGGGCAGTTAATTTGATCAATAATGACGAAATATGGCCAGCCTACGCTCCCATGCTCCAAGACATAAAAGTTTTGCTGCTCAACTTTCAAGAGCGTAGAATCTGTTTTGTGCCTAGAATTATGACCCTAAGTTGTATTCTACTGAGCCAAATTGGGTCAAATCTCTTGTAAGAGTGGATTAACCAAGTGTAAGCTGATTTGGATAATGATTTGGATAATGAAAGTTGTTGTTGAGCTCAAAAAATAATAATAATAATAATAATAAATTATATTGTGCCCTTTGACCAAAAAAACATTTCTACACTATCCCATTTTATTCTACATACCCTCTTACCTTTATAATAAAAGATAATTCCAATTTTACCCTTGAATATTATATTTATTATTTACTCATTACATTAATTTTAAATTTTAATAATTATTTTTCAAAAAAATTCCCAGCCAATCATTAATCACCTTCATTTTGGTCCCACCAATTTTGACAAAATCGTGAAAAAACTTGTACAACTAAATATGGCCGGTACAACTAGTGTTTTAATAACGTTTGAAAAAAACTAGTTATATACAAAATAAAATATTTATACCAGAATCATTTTTAATTAGTAATGATAAACTAAGGGTGTGAGTAAAAGAATAGTGGACACTTATATCTTTGCTTTCAGAATGATTATATTTATTTCGAAACACAATTGTTCCATCGTGATACAACTATGTGCAACTGTTACAATTAAGTTTATTAGCAAACCAAAAATAAAAAATAAAATTTGTTGTATACTATTCACATCTATATTAGTAACTATAAAAAAAAATCATATTTTGGGGATTGAAATCTAGATTATTCAAATTTATATCATTATCTATCTTATTCTCATATTTTAACTTCAACTACCTTATACATTTATGATTACTTTGTAAATAATCACAACATTATTATGGGAAACAAACAAATAACATATTTGAACAAATATATTGATATGTACGTATTGTAATTGTATTTTAATTACTGATTATCATAAGTACAATTGCAAAAAAAATATTAAAATTTGAGTACAACTATTTATATTTTTAAATTACCAAAGTACAACTACGTTAATGCCAATACAACTAAAAGTTTGAGTACAACTACTTGAAAAAATTATCAATATATAACTTTTCTCTTTAAGCATGTTTTTCTTTTGCGTCTTCATGCGTTAGATAAATTAGTATAATTATTTTATTTACACATGACACATGTTTCATTTTAATATTAATTTTAAATTATTCAATATCTAAATTCATTTATTTAAAATTTCATCAATTTTAGTTATATAGGCTATACTGTGTCTCAGTTGTACATAAGAGTTCTAGTTGTACTGAAATAGTCTCAGTTGTACATACAAAATCCAGTTGTACCTATGAGATCCATTTGTTTATAAATAATTTGTCTCACACTACATCATACACAAAGATACTACTATGTATGGAAGGGAATTCAATTTTCAATTTAAAGATCAAGTGTCATTCATGTGAAATCTTTGGTTTCTTCATGAGCTTTTCCAGTACCAAATCTCTTTTCACAAACCCTAAATTTACAATCAATTTTTTTTATAGTTTTTAATTTCTATGATGTTTGATTGTCAAGGAGGCTGAAGAATGTGACGAAAATTGATTAATCTTGTGAAACAACGGAGAAGATTTTGAAGAAGTAGAACCAAGAGAAAATGAGAGCAAATAGGATAAAAAGAGAGAGAGAGAGATGAAGTTTTTTGAGTTTTAGATCTATATAAAATAAAACTAGAATAAAGTAAGTTGTAGATCCATTGGTAATTGAATTTGGGTGGGGGGTCCGAAAAAATAGTGGTTGGATTAGTAAATATTGACAAGTCAAGGGTTACAAAGTAGTTTTGTAATTTTTTTATTAAAAGAAAACAGAAAATAAAATAAATCTGGCAAGGAGGGGATTTGAGAAATGTTTTTTTGGTCAAAGGGTATAAGGGAATTAAATCCAAAATCAAATACATGGGAATGATGTACTATGAGTATTCATAGTGAGAGCTAGCTCTATAGGCATATGAATCTTTTATAGAAATGGGAATGCATTGCATTTGTCTTTTGCAACATCTTTTTTGGAAGATTGTATATTGTGGATAACAAAACGTATGTACTATGGAATGTTGTTATATAGTGAAATTATATGCATTACAAAATTCTATACACGATCGGTCCAAGGTTATATATAATGCAGATTGAATTGGTTAAAGTTGCAAAGAATGTCAACTGAAAGGTGTTTTGCAGAAACATCAAATACTAACAACACAAAATGCAAATTTTGATAACAAGTGTACAAATAGTATTAAAATAATCCCCCCATTAAAATCGGTATACGTAAATAAAAAATGGATGAAGAAACAAAGAGAAAAGAAGTTCCATTAAATTAAGTGGGTATATATATTTCTAGGCATCATCATCAGTAATGCAAAACGTAACAATTATACTCAACAGTAGCATCACCAGTCTTGCGATCGAACCACTTGGTCCGAGCCTCGACATATCCTCTAGCAAACCGGAACATTCCACTGCCTCCAACCACCGGCATCTCCCTAACCTTTGACATCCGCTCCGACCAAGAATCGTTATGCTACTCCCATTGTACTTCCTGTCTAAAGAGAGGAAGGCGTGTTCTTTGAGAAATCTTCTACAAAATAAAGTAAGTTTGTAATTATTTGATTTTGTTGGGTGAATGAAGTTTGATATATTGTATTTTATGGCGGAAGTTTACAATAATTTCAATCAAGATCAGTTTCTTAAATTGTAATTGGCAGAAAATTTAGATGAATACAAATGAGAGCATTTGTAAGTTGCAATTATTGATTCTTCTACGGCTTTGCCATGGAGTTTTTTTGTTATTGATTTCTAAAAAAAATAACAATACCTAAAATGTATATCATATACTTTGTTGGAAAAAAGAAAATTGAGTGATAGAATTTTAATTTTACAACTTTTGTTATTAATATTTACCTTTACTCTTATCACTTTAGTTTGTATATTAGATCATACAATTTGGGCTCACTTTACCAACAACTAGCATGGCACGATGGAAGAAAAAGGTCAGAAGAAATTTTTTTCTAATTGTGATCGAACTGTTATATATGGAGCCAATTATCGTCGAATTACTTTGGCTATTATAGTCTGGAGGATCTTCTCTAGAACCAATCCATGAGACAAATCTAAGTTAAGCAATGACACTAAAATACTCGTCTAAACTAACTATAGACATTGCAATAATTCTTCTAAGCTAATTAGCGATATTTAACCTAGTTCATACAAAAAGACAATATTTTAAAAAAAAACAATTACTTCATTTATAGATAATTGATACATATTTAATATTGAAAATATTACATTAATATTAATCTCATAAATGAAGTAATAGAGCTGATTATTTCATTTCTATAAATTTTCTTATACACATAATAATAAGTATTCTTTATAATAATAATAATAATTATTATTATTATTATTATTATTGAATTGAAAACGATGAAAAACTGAATTGTCTAAACACTCCACCACAAAAAGCATTAATTACTCTGATCAAAATATGGTAAATTCGAATGTGATATAATTCTAAGAACCAATTAAACATTTTTTTCAGTTTAATATTTTATATATTATAATTTGTAAAAATAATAAAATCATCTTCTATTTGAAGAAGCCAAAAGCAGTTATAAGGTCAAAAAAATTAGCCAAAGAGTAGTATAGTTCGTTCAAGGTGGCAGTACATATCAATAGATTAAGAATTATTTGGTATGAAGTCGACAAAATGTCTTTAATACTTAAAATAGGGTTGAGGTTAGTTTTAATTTGTTATGTCTCTTAGGAATCAAGGATTTTGGCATAGAGTTTATATCTATGGTAAAGAAATATATATGAGGTTGAGACATTTGACATGAATTGGAGTTAAAGCGTTCATCAATTTTTTACATGTACATTTTGTTTCCAAACTGCAAACCATGACATATATATATATATATCGTCCTTCACTATATATTATAATTTTTGGAC
>NC_025695.1:37455011-37459236 GCF_000633955.1 Camelina sativa
CTGCCCTCATGTGCACAATTCTCGGCCAAAAGCATCCTGACGGGAGCATTAACTCCCGAAAGAGCTTTCGTTCACAGTTGTGTCCACGGGTATCATGGCAGCTGGCTTGATATAATTCATCCCTTCAGTACGCTTGGCCTCGATCAGACCACGAAAAAAATAAGGGAAAATGTTAACACTTGGTTGGATGATCAGCCACTACTGCCGGGAAGGATGTAATCGAGCCAGCATCAGTAAAACTTGAGACCATCATGGACCATCAGTCCATGAAAAATTCTCAAGCTATCAGTACACTCAGACAAAAATCACGATATGTGTACTGATGGACTGTCAACGTGGGTCAGTTGTCCACTGACAGTCCACGGGAAGGGCAAACGTGCTGCTGATATGTGTACTAACGGACAGTCCTCGTGGGCGAAAATCACCCAAACAGTCCACGTTGACTGTCCATCAGTACACAATTGTCTACTGACGGACAGTCCTCGTAGGCGAAAATCACCCACGGACATTCCTCGTGGGCGAAAATCACCCACGGATAGTCCACGGGAAGGGCCAACGTGCTGATATGCGTACTAACGGACAGTCCTCGTGGGCGAAAATCACCCACGGACAGTCCACGGGAAGGGCCAACGTGCTGATATGCGTACTGACGGACAGTCCTCGTGGGCAAAAATCACCCACGGACAGTCCTTGTAGGCGAAAATCACCCACGGACATTCCTCGTGGGCGAAAATCACCCACGGATAGTCCGCGGGAAGGGCCAACGATCTGATATGTGTACTGATGTACTGTCCTCGTGGGCGAAAATCACCCGGACAGTCCACGGGAAGGGCCAACGTGCTGATATGCGTACTGACGGACAGTCATCGTGGGCCAAAATCACCCGGATAGTCCACGGGAAGGGCCAACGTGCTGATATGCGTACTGACGGACAGTCATCGTGGGCCAAAATCACCCGGATAGTCCACGGGAAGGGCCAACGTGCTGATATGCGTACTGACGGACAGTCATCGTGGGCCAAAATCACCCGGATAGTCCACGGGAAGGGCCAACGTGCTGATATGCGTACTGACGGACAGTCATCGTGGGCCAAAATCACCCGGATAGTCCACGGGAAGGGCCAACGTGCTGATATGCGTACTGACGGACAGTCATCGTGGGCCAAAATCACCCGGATAGTCCACGGGAAGGGCCAACGTGCTGATATGCGTACTGACGGACAGTCATCGTGGGCCAAAATCACCCGGATAGTCCACGGGAAGGGCCAACGTGCTGATATGCGTACTGACGGACAGTCATCGTGGGCCAAAATCACCCGGATAGTCCACGGGAAGGGCCAACGTGCTGATATGCGTACTGACGGACAGTCATCGTGGGCCAAAATCACCCGGATAGTCCACGGGAAGGGCCAACGTGCTGATATGCGTACTGACGGACAGTCATCGTGGGCCAAAATCACCCGGATAGTCCACGGGAAGGGCCAACGTGCTGATATGCGTACTGACGGACAGTCATCGTGGGCCAAAATCACCCGGATAGTCCACGGGAAGGGCCAACGTGCTGATATGCGTACTGACGGACAGTCATCGTGGGCCAAAATCACCCGGATAGTCCACGGGAAGGGCCAACGTGCTGATATGCGTACTGACGGACAGTCATCGTGGGCCAAAATCACCCGGATAGTCCACGGGAAGGGCCAACGTGCTGATATGCGTACTGACGGACAGTCATCGTGGGCCAAAATCACCCGGATAGTCCACGGGAAGGGCCAACGTGCTGATATGCGTACTGACGGACAGTCATCGTGGGCCAAAATCACCCGGATAGTCCACGGGAAGGGCCAACGTGCTGATATGCGTACTGACGGACAGTCATCGTGGGCCAAAATCACCCGGATAGTCCACGGGAAGGGCCAACGTGCTGATATGCGTACTGACGGACAGTCATCGTGGGCCAAAATCACCCGGATAGTCCACGGGAAGGGCCAACGTGCTGATATGCGTACTGACGGACAGTCATCGTGGGCCAAAATCACCCGGATAGTCCACGGGAAGGGCCAACGTGCTGATATGCGTACTGACGGACAGTCATCGTGGGCCAAAATCACCCGGATAGTCCACGGGAAGGGCCAACGTGCTGATATGCGTACTGACGGACAGTCATCGTGGGCCAAAATCACCCGGATAGTCCACGGGAAGGGCCAACGTGCTGATATGCGTACTGACGGACAGTCATCGTGGGCCAAAATCACCCGGATAGTCCACGGGAAGGGCCAACGTGCTGATATGCGTACTGACGGACAGTCATCGTGGGCCAAAATCACCCGGATAGTCCACGGGAAGGGCCAACGTGCTGATATGCGTACTGACGGACAGTCATCGTGGGCCAAAATCACCCGGATAGTCCACGGGAAGGGCCAACGTGCTGATATGCGTACTGACGGACAGTCATCGTGGGCCAAAATCACCCGGATAGTCCACGGGAAGGGCCAACGTGCTGATATGCGTACTGACGGACAGTCATCGTGGGCCAAAATCACCCGGATAGTCCACGGGAAGGGCCAACGTGCTGATATGCGTACTGACGGACAGTCATCGTGGGCCAAAATCACCCGGATAGTCCACGGGAAGGGCCAACGTGCTGATATGCGTACTGACGGACAGTCATCGTGGGCCAAAATCACCCGGATAGTCCACGGGAAGGGCCAACGTGCTGATATGCGTACTGACGGACAGTCATCGTGGGCCAAAATCACCCGGATAGTCCACGGGAAGGGCCAACGTGCTGATATGCGTACTGACGGACAGTCATCGTGGGCCAAAATCACCCGGATAGTCCACGGGAAGGGCCAACGTGCTGATATGCGTACTGACGGACAGTCATCGTGGGCCAAAATCACCCGGATAGTCCACGGGAAGGGCCAACGTGCTGATATGCGTACTGACGGACAGTCATCGTGGGCCAAAATCACCCGGATAGTCCACGGGAAGGGCCAACGTGCTGATATGCGTACTGACGGACAGTCATCGTGGGCCAAAATCACCCGGATAGTCCACGGGAAGGGCCAACGTGCTGATATGCGTACTGACGGACAGTCATCGTGGGCCAAAATCACCCGGATAGTCCACGGGAAGGGCCAACGTGCTGATATGCGTACTGACGGACAGTCATCGTGGGCCAAAATCACCCGGATAGTCCACGGGAAGGGCCAACGTGCTGATATGCGTACTGACGGACAGTCATCGTGGGCCAAAATCACCCGGATAGTCCACGGGAAGGGCCAACGTGCTGATATGCGTACTGACGGACAGTCATCGTGGGCCAAAATCACCCGGATAGTCCACGGGAAGGGCCAACGTGCTGATATGCGTACTGACGGACAGTCATCGTGGGCCAAAATCACCCGGACAGTCCACGGGAAGGGCCAACGTGCTGATATGTGTACTGACGGACAGTCCTCGTGGCGAAAATCACCCACGGACAGTCCTCGTGGGCGAAAATCACCCACGTCGTGGCGAAAATCACCCACGTCGTGGCGAAAATCACCCACGTCGTGGGCGAAAATCCCCCACGGACAGCCAAAATCACCCGAGAAGCCAAAAATTCAAAAATTAATATTTTTGAAGAAAGTTTTCTGAAAGGAAACATCAAAAATATGTCAACAATGAGTTTAGGATGTCAAGTGTTGATCAAAAGTTGCTATAGACATCCGTGAAGACAACAAAACTCCGAACCTTGTAGCATGCAAAAGACATGGTTAGAAGCAAAAGAAAATTATGAAAATTTACCAGAAAATAGCTTTAACCATCCTTATGAAGCATGCAAAAAATCAGATTCAAATTCGAAGTATTTTTTTTTTTACATTAAAAATACTCCCGGAACACAACCAATGTCTACTGGTGACATGCTGAAAAAAAGTGTTTTGTCTATATAAGGGGTAGGCACTCCTCTGTGCCTACCAGGAGGGTGGGAGTCCGAATGGGTGTGGGTAATGTCCGAGTGCTTGGTGCAGCACGATGATGCTTGGGTTGAGGTCCGATGGCCGGGACTGTCTCCGGCGACTTTTCCGGTGACTTTTCCGGCGACTTTTCCGGTGGACCATTTTGCCCCTAAAATCAAATTTTCGCGCTTGTGTGGTCTTGGCCTGGTTTCATCCGTCTTCCAGCTGCTCTTTTGATTACATCTCGAGAGTGGTTGGAAAGATTGATGTTAGCGGGGCAATGAA
>NC_025695.1:37467279-37467394 GCF_000633955.1 Camelina sativa
CGGACAGTCCACGGGAAGGGCCAACGTGCTGATATGCGTACTGACGGACAGTCCTCGTGGGTGAAAAGCACCCGGACAGTCCACGGGAAGGGCCAACGTGCTGATATGCGTACTG
>NC_025695.1:37467494-37472280 GCF_000633955.1 Camelina sativa
GAAGAGATTTGATGCAAGATCCTGGTGGAGGAGGAGGATGTGAAAAGATATTATTAGCCTTAGAAAACACCAGTGTCTCAATTTAGAAAATATAGTTTGTGTTAACTTTCCTGAATTCTAGTTTTTACCTTTTGGCAATCAAATTCATATATAGTGTTGGATTTAGAATACACTATATGTCTATATTGTATTGGCTTTCTCAAGTAGACGGGCATGATGTTAAAATTCTACACAACTTTCTGAATTCTATTGTTTTTCTGGTATAATTATTAAACTACATTATACAGTTCATGTGGTCGATTTGATTTTGGTGTTTGAGTTTTCTGCTTGCGTGACGTGTTATGTAAACACAACTAGTAAGACTAGTTTGTGTGTCACACAATATTTTAGTTTTAACACTACGACAAAACTATATAGTAAGATGTTTCAATATGTGTTTCAACAAGGTTTGAGACATTAAAATTCATGTATAAAAAATATGTCTACGATTGTTAAAAGGCTTCAAAGTCAACGTTCATATATGTTTCAGCTTATAAAATTGAAATAGTTCATGTATGGTTTCAGCTTATAAAATTGAAATAGTTCATGTATGTTTCAGCTTGTAATTGTAATAAATCGAATTAAATGTCCGCAGATGGGACTAAGATAGAGGCGCGGGCTGGCCCGTTTGACACACCTACCCCTCACACTTCCTTTGGCCNTTTTTTTTTTTTTTTTGCTCTCTTCCACTTCTCGTCGGAGCTCGCGAAGAAGCTCTCCTCAGAAATCAAAAACCCTAAAAGTTCCCTTTCGATTCATCCAGACATACAAATACTGTATCTATTATATACATTCGTTGTATTCACAACAAAACAATGGAGGTCCCTTCTCTGAATTATAAGCAGCAGGAGTTCACTTTGGCTTCCGTCACTGATCTCACTTCCCCTGACTCATCATCTCTTTCGTCCTCTTCTGTTGTAGCTACGTTTTCTTGTGTTAATGAAGTCAAGGAACTCCGATTTCAGGAATCTGAATCGTCCGACGGTTTCACTTTTCATCTTAGTTCGACTCAGGTGGTGGTGGTTCTCAAGATTCTATTTTTTTTTAATCTCGTTTTGAAACGTTTCTAAGGTTGATTAAGTGTGTTGGTAGGTTTTTGCGTAATTGGAGCCAGTGTACTCATTTTGTATTGTATTCATATTGTGTTGTTGCTCAGCTGTTCAAGTTGGGGCCGCTTCAGTTCATCTGTGTTTCTGATAGTTCGACTTCTTCTGCAAAAGAGGTGTGTGATACACTTCTTTTGTTCAGTTTCTTCTGAGTGTTATAGAGATTGTTTTCAGGAGATGATTTGATTGACTGTGCATCCTCGGTCTCTATATCGAGTGTGTATCTGATATATAACTTTTTTTTTTTTTTTGCTGATTTTTAAACCAGAGACCATTCTCTCGAGGAGTTGTAATAAAATTTAGAGACGACAAGGAAAGCAAGGAATTTTGTGATTCATTTGAGAAATGGACAAAGGATGCTGTTAAGCAAGGTGCCTCTCTCTTAAATTGTTTATGTTTTCTTGTTGTTTCTTGAATGAATCACACAGATTTTCAGATGCACTTGACCGTAGTGATGGGTATATACACTACATTCATGACTGTTGTTTGTGCTCATTCTTTGATGTCCTCCTCCTTCTTTTGCTTCTAGAATCAACCTTACCGAATGGAACAGTTTCGGCTAATAAAAGCAAGTTTGACGATAAGATAGAGGCTGCTTCAGCCAAAATGTATTTCCATTATTATGGACAACTTTTACATCAGCAAAATATGCTACAGGATTATGTGAGGACAGGTAAGATCTTTGGCTTTACATCAGAGATTTGTTTCTGGATTTTTTTTGTTGGTTTGGGAGAATATCCATCAGAAGATGAATATATCTTTGTATGTCATATTGCTTTCTTCAGGTACATATCATGCCGCAGTCATGGAGAACCGTTCGGATTTTGCTGGTCGTGTTGTTGTAGATGTGGGTGCCGGAAGTGGCATTTTGTCATTGTTTGCTGCACTGGTATGCAAAATTTTTATAAACTTTGGGCCGAAAAGTTTTTAGAACTACTATAGATCTGCCTTTTGCTTTTTGTTTTTCTTATAGACGTCCATTATCTTCCCCTTAATTTAGGCTGGTGCCAAGCATGTGTATGCTGTGGAAGCATCAGAAATGGCTGAATATGCCCGTAAGCTGATTGCTGGAAACCCATTGCTTGCTGAACGGATCACAGTTAAGACCCGTAGTCTAGTTTCGCTAGTACATTTTTCCATATACATCCATTTTCTGATGTTCTTTGAGTTGGATAAGTGTAGGTCATCAAGGGAAAGATTGAGGATATTGAGTTGCCTGAGAAGGCTGATGTTTTGATCTCTGAACCAATGGGTATGTGTTTCAGATACGGATTCTTTTAACGTGCTCTTCATGAAAATCAGAATCTTTCAGAAGGCAAATTTTGGTCTGTGAGAAAATAAGTGGAGAAACATCAATACTGATTCAAAGTTTTAGTGATTTGTTTGAAAGCACCTGCCTTATATATAAAATATGTGTGCCTGTAGGCACCCTATTGGTCAATGAGAGGATGCTGGAGACATATGTTATTGCTAGGGACCGATTTCTGTCTCCAAATGGAAAAATGTTTCCAACAGTTGGAAGGTAAAGTTGATCGTTGGATAGTTTTACTTTTCGATCTCATAATCCTCTTCTTTCTCATATAACTTTTTTGCTGTAGGATCCATATGGCACCTTTCGCCGATGAATTCTTATTTGTTGAAATGGCAAATAAGGTACATAATGCACATCTTATCAGGAAAATATATCTAAAATTGCTTACAACATAGAAAGGATTTGAATTCAGTATGTGATGGTTAAAGCTTTCAGTAATTAGGCTTTCTACCTCTATGCAGGCTTTGTTTTGGCAGCAACAGAACTATTATGGAGTTGATTTGACACCTCTATACGTGTCAGCCCACCAGGGTTATTTTTCCCAGGTATATCCTGCTTACACCGGTGAATTGCTGATTAACTTTTTCTCCTCTCACCCTTCATATTCACTGATTTTGTAGCCTGTTGTTGATGCATTTGATCCAAGATTATTGGTGGCTCCCTCAATGTCACATGTGATAGATTTCACTAAGATGACGGTATAACTATTTTTTGTGTGTCAGTTCCACAGTGTTTCCTTTACATTGGACATTTTTCTGTCATTCTTTTCACATCTATGGAATATCTATGTGCAGCCTTCCTTGTTAATTTGGTGAATGACATAATCCAAACTTATTTAGCTTTCAATTCTTTTTGACAGGAAGAACAATTTTACGAGATTGATATCCCATTAAAGTTCACAGCGTCAGTGTGTACTAGAGTGCATGGACTTGCGTGCTGGTTTGACGTCCTCTTTGACGGAAGGTATGAAGCCATAACAGTTTACATATATGTTTTCATCCTTTACTTCAGATTAATATTCCTTTTTTTTCAATCATCAAAGGCATACAATACAAACCTAATTTGCTCTGTCTGTATAACAGCACAGTACAAAGATGGTTCACAACGGCTCCTGGAGCACCAACAACCCATTGGTATCAAATAAGATGTGTTCTCTCGCAGCCTATTCATGTCATGGCAGGGCAAGAGATCACTGGTAGACTTCATTTGGTTGCCCACAGTGCTCAGAGTTACACTATTAATCTAACACTCTCAGGTTAATCTTGCTTTCTTACATCTCTCCTTTGATTCATATCATCTACTTTCGATTTTGTTTCTGATTCTGATTGGCTTTTTAAACAGCTAAAATGTGGGGACCCCGTGCCAATCAAGGTGGAATACTCCAGACATCATCGTGTAAACTCGATCTGAAGGAACCCTATTATAGAATGTCTCAGCCACAAGTATACCCTACACAGGAACCACCAGCTCAGCAGCAAGTAAGTATTTGTTATTGTCTTGACTAAACAATTAAGATATGATCACTGTATAGCACAACTTCAAATAGATTCTTTGAATTTTGCATCTCAGCTTTACAAATTTACAACATGTGTTTACATTTTCTTGGTGTAGGACGACTTTCATATACAGAGCGATGACTTGGACGAAGTAGAGTTACTACAACATAACGCAAACGCTCAGCTCTAGAAATAGAACTAGAACAAAATCCTTGTAGTTCCATCCATGTTTTTATACTCTGTGTGTTTGGTTCCTACGTTAGCTCCGACCCATAATTTTCAGACATTAAATCTTGGGTAGTCCATGTCTGGTTCGACTCTATTTGAACTATGTAGCTTCGATCCTCTCTTAAGAAGCACTCGCAAATGATTCTGTTCTTTTGGTTGTATAACCAGGTTAAATAGAGTTTCCTGGTTATTTACAACTATCTTCGTGTGTCATGCCAACAGATTCCCAAAAGGTTTCATTTTAGAATTTATGTGCATGTTCTTACATTGCAATTATTAAAATAAATGAGTAATTTGGAGTTGTTTTACAAATCCGCAATGTTTCTGGTTTAATAGAGATCAACTAGAATCTATTGACTTCTGCAACAAAAATGAATTGGAGTATGTGCAAATAGTGCAATGGGCAAAAGAAACTTGTACAGTATAGAGCAAATTTCAAGCTCAGCTGATTACGGCTGCAACTGCAGGCTCAGGTGGATTAGCAACAATGACATTGAAGCAGCGTCCACAGAGAGTAGGATGGTCGGAGAACGACCCGACCTGGCCCGAGTAGTTCCAGCACCTCTCGCACTTGGACCCCTCAGCTCGTGACACACCAATCCAGA
>NC_025695.1:37473352-37477024 GCF_000633955.1 Camelina sativa
AGTATGTGCAAATAGTGCAATGGGCAAAAGAAACTTGTACAGTATAGAGCAAATTTCAAGCTCAGCTGATTACGGCTGCAACTGCAGGCTCAGGTGGATTAGCAACAATGACATTGAAGCAGCGTCCACAGAGAGTAGGATGGTCGGAGAACGACCCGACCTGGCCCGAGTAGTTCCAGCACCTCTCGCACTTGGACCCCTCAGCTCGTGACACACCAATCCAGACTTTGTTTTCTCCCTCCACATACTCTCCTGTGTGTTGTACACTGCTTACTATCTCATTCATTGACGACAATACCTCAACCTGTATACACATCCACAACGGTTTCATAGCTAGTCTCATAGAAATGCACTCACTATGATCGAATCTCAACTTATATAAAAAAATTGTGTATATAATAATGAGGAATGCCAGATGAATCATTATAACCTGTATAACAAAATGCTGTAATCTTTTGATCCATATGTTTCCTCATTCATACCTATCCCTTATGCATATTGGGGCTTTCGAGAATATCTTCCATAGATCTAATCCCTACATGTATCTACTGCTATAAAAGTACTCTTCCTTATATCTTATAAACATTCAGCATTTCTCTTTTGGTCGCAATCCTATATCTACGATACTTGTGCAAAAAGGACCCTACCCTACACATCAAAATCTGAGTAGAATGAACCAGGCTGGATCAAAATAAAATTTCGCTTTGTGCCTAATCCTGTTTACTCTAAAACATTTTACTTTGCTTGTATCTAATGAATCCTATTGAGTAACTATAATGATCAAGTGAGCCTAATTGTAGTTTGGCGACCTGAACCTTACATAGAAAACCCCAGGGGTATCTGTTGATGGCAGTAAAGGGTTTTAATTTATCTTGAATTATAACTGGAAGATGGATTTTGCACATAAGTAGGTCTAGTGCTTACTTGTGATGTTATGAAAATGCGTTGCAGAGTGTCAGCTTCGTTCTTTGCTTCACTCATCTCTAGTAATTTTGTAGCCATGCCTGCATCTGCAGTATGCAGATACACCTTTGCTTCTAAACTGGAACCAATCATTTTCTCATTACGTGCGAGCTCCAGCACTTTGTTCACCTCGGTCCTTAACTGTCACANAATGCAATCATAAGAACTGACTACACGATCAATTTGACATAACATCGAGTAAAATTTCTGATATTGCGTAACATTTCACTGACTTCATCACCACTCAGTTGCTAAGGAACTCTATTACTTTAATTATAAGTAGAGAAGAGAGTATAAAGATGCGAAAATTTCTGTGCGTAACAGCTATGATTTAGGGGAGCTTTGGTACCTCGAGAAGCCTTTGCCAGAAGAGAACATCTTCAGCAGGAAATGAAAGCCATTGTTCATTCAGTGTAGGCCATTTAAGTTCGAAGACAAATTCTGATGCAGAGCCATCTTCATTTCTGTACTCAAATGGAAGATTCTGCCAGACATCTTCCGCTAGGTGAGGTACTATCGGAGCAATCACTCTCAATATGGATAACAAATGTGTTGAAAGAACTGTTTGACAGCTTCTTCTGGTAAAACTTGAAGTTCCCCTGAGAAAAAGTATTTTTGGTCCAGATTACCTTGTGTACCACAGACATATTAAGAAAAGTTCTACAAAGGTTGCAGCAAATATCAACCTAAAAGAAGATGGAAAACTTACCCAGTATACAGTCTATCTTTAGCAATATCGAAGTAGAAATTTGACAGATCAACAATTGTGAATCGTTGTATGAACTGAAATAAAGAAAGCTCATTGAGTAACACAGATGATCTAAAACATGAAATTCAGCCTCCTGAGGTTCAGCCATCCATTGCAAATACATCAACCCCACTCTCACCTCAATGTACAGTAAGTAATTGGTGAACTTAAGTTCCTTAGATATGTTCAAACTTCTAATTAATAAACTAACTCTTGTAACGGTAATCTATGTCTGTTTTCCGTCACAGGCAAAGAAATACATACAAAAATAATGTAGATCATTTAGTGGCTCCCTGTTTTTAAGCTAATGTGGCCATTCTCCATATCAAAATTAAGAAAATAAAATAAATTGGCACAGTCAGGAAACGTGACACGTCTAAAGAGACTACTTTGCAGGTACTGACCAGTTCAACTTTACCAAAATAAGATGGAGAGGTCTGGTACCTGGAATATTTTAAAGAACTGGTAGTTCTCGTAACATTCTTGTATGTTCTTTACTACATTCTCAAGCTGAAAGAGAGCATGCTGATCAATGATAGGTAAATCCTGGTATGGAACAGCATTATCAACCTACAAACCGCCACAACTTAATATTAAAGGATTCTCACCGACGTCAGGATATAAAACACAATCAAGAAATCTTGAAAAGTAGGGAAAGAAAAGGAAACACTACTCTATGTAAAGCTAAGAGTTCAAAACCTACTCTCCAATCATGAAGATTGCCCAAGAGATATCGTAATGTTCCCCTCAACTTCCTATATATATCAGACATTTGACGAAGAATCTGTGGACCTATCAGTACATCCCCTGTGTAATCTACACTAGAAACCCAAAGACGCATAACATCAGCTCCATAAGCAGGTGCATCCTGGCATAATAAGACAAACCCTTGTCAGGAAACAGATTTGTTAGATAATGAAGATGTTTTTAAACAATAGTATTGGTTTCTATACCAGCGACGAACCTTTGAATTTTTCCCTCCTTCAATGACCAAACGTGGGTCCACTACGTTACCTAGAGACTTGCTCATTTTCATACCCTTCTCATCCAATACAAATCCATGTGTTATAACAGCTGAATAAGGGGCTTTTCCTATACAATCATGCAAAATGTGAAAGAAAATAAAATGAAAAGCCACTTTACACCAAGAAAGCTAAAACATGTCGAATAATCTCAATTAAGAAGGCAATCATCATGGTGTGCAATTATCACCTTGTGTTGCAATGCTTGTTAACAAAGAACTCTGGAACCACCCACGATGCTGATCTGTTCCTTCTAGATACACATCTGCAGGGAAAGTAAGACCCTCACGTTTCCCCAATACACCAGCCCAAGAAGATCCTGACATACAGATGAAAAAGAAAGTGATGTAAAGTAGTTGTTGAGTGCTTTGTACGACTATCTGATTTTAATTATGTTTCTTTTATCATTGTACCTGAGTCAAACCAGACGTCCATTGTATCAGTCCCCTTTTCATAATCAGCTGCTTTATCACGATAACTCTCAGGAAGTAGGTCTTCCACTGACATATACCACCACGCGTCACTACCCTTTTGGGAAATTATGGCTGCCAGACAAAGTATTCAAATAAGGTTACAGAAAACACAGCCACTAAATAATAACCAATAAAGAGACCATACCCTCTTATAGGCCCTTACATTTAACATGGTTAATTGTCTCTTCATTCATGAGGGGTTCTTTCGTCTTAACATGATAAAAGGCAGGGATAGGGACACCCCATGTCCTTTGTCTCGAGATGCACCAATCAGATCGACTGGAAGTCATGGCAGATATTCTGTTTACTGCCTGAATGACAAATTGCCAAAATATAACAGGTGCCAAATTAAACTCCAAACAACACAAGGAAGATGCTTAGTCAAGCAGTATGATATCATGTCAACATTGAGAAAATAGAAGAGCAAGGTGTATCAGATCATGTGGTTCATGTTCTGTGAGTCTCC
>NC_025695.1:37478291-37523919 GCF_000633955.1 Camelina sativa
AGAAGAGCAAGGTGTATCAGATCATGTGGTTCATGTTCTGTGAGTCTCCTTTCACAGTTAACATCCACACATGATACTCAAGAAATGTAAACTCATAAACTCTATATGTGTTCAAATTGGTACCTGATGTGGTATCCATTTTACATTGTTGATTGCATCCATAGTGGCCGTGCGAAAACCCTCGACCGATGCAAACCACTGCTCAGTCGCTCTAAATATCGTAGGTTTCTTAGTTCGCCAATCATATGGGTATTTATGAGCTGCATGGCAAAGAAGGAAATTAAATCATGAGACTCTGAAGCAAATGTTTCCTCAAATGGTTCCTCAGAAAGCATCTGAATCAAACTCACCATACGATTCTTCCATGACCAAAGACATATTCTCATCCAGGTAACTGACAACAGCACTATTCCCTTCTCCAAGGACAGAGAGCCCTCTAAACTGTCCAGCTTCCTCAGTGAAATTTCCTTCATCATCTACTGGAGAGACAAGAGGCAGCCCATACTTCAGGCCGGTTGCATAATCCTCCTGACCATGACCAGGGGCAGTGTGGACCAACCCTGTTCCTGATTCCGTAGTTATGTAATCACCCCCTATAACGACTGGACAGTCCCTGTTATCAATTGGATGTGTGTACCTACAACCATGATGACAGAGCATAAACTAAGGGATTCAATTTATAGCATCACATACAAAACTGAAATTCCTATTTATTCTCTAACTTAGAATTTTACCTGCAGTTTTCAAGATCTGAACCAAGGAATGTTTTATTTATGATAAGCTTCACACCCCATTTCGCTTCTAATGCTGGCACAAGGTCGGTTGCTACAATCACGAAAAGCTTTTGTTTATTCTTTAGAACCTTCCCAGACATTTTCTTTTTGTTGCCTGTCACAACAGATTCCTCTTCTGAGAATGACTGCACTTCCACAACAGAGTACTGAAGCTTCGCATTCACCGCGACAGCTGAAAGTTAGACAAGAATTAAAGGAAGAAGAGTCGCTAAATGTGCTTAATTGCTTATATAGCATTCAAATATAGAAAACCAAACAAAAAAAAAAGTAGTTATCAATTTGAAAGTTGAGAGAAACATATACTAATTTGGAGAACAAATGTGAGAAAGAACGGATACAAAGTAAACATATACTAATATATCGCCTCACCAGCATTGGCTGGCATAGTCCAAGGTGTAGTTGTCCATACTGCCAAGCAAATATTAGGGATAAACTCATCTAAAAGGCTTGTTTTTGCTCCGCCAACCAATTTGAAAATAGCATATATGCTTTTGGAAATATGACCCTCCGGATACTACACATATCAGCAGATACAGGTGGGACTGATATCAGATAACAAGGTAAAGTGTGGAATCGTCAAAACATTATTTCATGAAAGCAGCATGCGTTAAGAACAGGAACAGATGACTACAAAACCAGCGTTTATTAAGGATAAAAAGAACTACTCTCGGAACTACTCTCGGTCTAATGGACAATAGATCACATTATGATAAAATGTCAACAGCAGTAAGAAAAAGAATGGGAAGACTGGTATGGGTTTAGGAGACTTTAAATGTTTCTCTGAGCTGGCCATATTATTATTATTATTATTATTCTTAGATTAGTTGAGAAGAAAAGGGGAGTCAAGTTAACCTCTAGTTCAGCTTCTGCAAGAGCAGTCCGAGATGAAGGGCTCCAGTGAACTGGCTTCCTACCTCTATAGATGTACCCTTTCAAGGCCATCTGGCCAAATACTTCAACCTACAATATACGATAAAAAGATATGTTGAATTTATCAGGCTTTGAAGAACTCTACTAATAATCATCTTCTACATGGATAATTAATCCAGTACATAATGTTGGAGGTGAGACCATTACCTGGGCAGCTTCATATTCCGGATCAAGAGTTAGATAAGGATGGTTCCAGTCTGCCCATACTCCAAACCGCTGTAAACATCAAGCATTATGTCAGATAAGCTAAATGTTAATGGAATACCGAACAAAATATCTTTCGTAGTTATAATGTCCTCAGAGATCTAAAAGTGCATTCAAACCAAGAACTCAGATATGAAGCTTGATAGCCACCTTAAATGATTCCATTTGTGTTTTGACTGTTGCTTTTGCAAATTTCGCTGCCTTTGCCCTTAATTTTAACGGTGTAAGTTCCTTTCTCACTTCCTGATCTAGGGACTGCAGAACTGAAATATTTGATGGTTACAGCCAAATTATTCAGGCAAATAACTAACTGGAACATAACAAAAGCAGAGTTCCTTTCTGTTTCTAATAACGCAAAGGTCCATAAACTATTATGTACTTGCCTTTCAACTCAATTGGGAGGCCATGGCAATCCCAGCCAGGAACGTACTGAACTTTATAGTTTTGGAGCAGCTGCATGAAGCAGATAATGTGATGAGAATTGAGAAGAACTCCTCTATTGGACGTAAGCAAAGATAGAGAAGCCATACGGAGAGTAAATCGATGTCCAAGTCAGGAAAGGAGAATACCTTATAACGATTAATGATATCTTTCAGTATCTTGTTAAGAGCATGACCCATATGCAGGTCACCATTGGCATAAGGAGGACCATCATGAAGAATGAAACTCCCCTGAAATTGCAACTAAATTATCAGACACCAATTTCTCAAAGCAAAGTTGATGTAGGAAAAAATCTTGAGAATCTTACTCCATTGTTATTATCAGAAACTCTCTTGAAGACCTGGTGCTCTTCCCACAACTTCTGGAGTTCAGGTTCCCTTGTCAAAGAATTCGCTCTCATACCAAAACCTGTCTTCGGCAAATCAACTGTGTGCTTGTACTTTCCATCTTCTTGCTTTTCCCCTAACCAAACACAGTGGTAAATGAGTGTCACATTGCATACGAGAATAGCAGTATTAGGAAAAGTACAAGTTGTGAGATGCAAAACCTTCAGATGCTTTCTTTGCTGCCATAACAGGCCCACGAGACCTTCGCTTTGATGAATGACCAAACTCATTGTTTGGTTCAGTTGAATACCGTGAAACATATAGGAACGAAAAAGCCTTGACGGAAGAACTTCCCTTGGCAAGAAAAGAATCCAAGGGCGTGTTTCTCCTTAAATTAGAAGAACTTCTACCTGACAATACCTGAACGGGGACAAAACCACATCTCAAAAAACTATTTCAACGCAAAATTGTCAACAAGACGAATATGATATAGGTGAAGTAGTTTTTTTCCAAGAAAGAAAACACATTTTTTGCTAAAGAAAGAAGAGAGCTTTGGTTAATAAAAGGGCTCTAAGCATTACGGAGGACACATGTGAGCACTTCATGAGATGCACAGTTACTTGTAATGGATAAAAAAGTCAACCCAGAAGCCTCTGAAATTTTATCGAACAACTGGTGTGCAATAGTAAACGTTAAGAACCCCAATCTAGACAAAAGTATTTATCCTTCCCACAACAAAAATTAAAAAAAAGAGAACTACATTAACGAATCCCACAAACCCGAAATTGCAATTGCCACGATAAGAAGGACCAATTCGAAGATAAATGTATCCTAAAAAATCGAACTTGAAAGAAAGGCCATCACTTTCTCAGTACTCAAAAAACACATATATGGTAGTAAACATTTTATACATTTCACATACTCTGTAAGATGAAGACTGAACCATCGCCATGGCAGCAGCTTCCCTGGGATTTCCCGCAAAGGATTTGAAGAAAGACGACATCTTCTATACCTTTCACTCTCTGTTGGTTCTATCTCTCAGAGCTCATTTTGACGATATCGGCCAAACAAGAGTGGGAGAAGGAAGGAAGAAGACTAATGTCGCCAAACGCAGGAAGCTTATGTGTATTATCTGTGTGGATAAACTGAAACTTTGAAACTAAAAAAACCAAAACCTCAGAACTCCTTTTGTTTTTTTGGGGTTTATCCGTTAAAAATCCCTAAATCTCTTGTTTTTAAATATTAAACCCCTTTTCTTCACTCTAATAATATTATTTAAAAGAGAATTTACAAAACAGAAAAAAAAAAAAAATTGTGAAAATATATAATTATTTGCTAAAAACAGAAGAAAACATGAGAAGAGAAAAAAATAAAATTGATAAAGAGAGTAAGAGAAGCTCTTTGTATGCTTTGATTCGTTCGATACTTCAACTGAATTGTGATTTTACAATGAAAAAACTATAGTGTATATTAGTACGTGGATTGTGGAGGTAAAAAGATAAGGTATAGTTATACTATGAGTTAATGGGCATCCATAGGAAGAGTTATGTATACAAAAGCGAATGCATTGCATTTGCCTTTGCAAGTTGCAAAAGTGAACCATAAACATTTGTATTTACTATATATTAAACTTTCTCCGAAAATTTTCATCCCGGTGCAAGACGTAACACAGGTTATTTCGGATATATAAGTTAAAAGTTTAAATAAATAAAAAAATGGATGAAGAAATCAAAAAGAAAAGAAGTGCATCAAATCAAGCCGGTATATATTGTTAGGGATCATCATTAACGCAAGACGTAACAATTATACTCAACAGTAGCATCACCAGTCTTGTGATCGAGCCACTTGGTCGGAGCCTTGACATATCCTCTAGCGAACCGGAACATTCCACTGCCTCCAACCACTGGCATCTCCGTAATTGATATGATTCTTCCAATGAATCGACGCTCTAAAATACGTAGACTGATAATCGTAGAACTTCGAAGGCTCGCGAAGCTGAATGATACGGCGTGAGATGAACCCAAAATTCCTTATGCCCTAAACTCTCTTAAAACAAACCAAACAAAGCAAGGCGGTGGAACTTTAGATAGAAGCTTCGCAGGGACAGATGATAAGGCGTGAGACGAATCCCGAAAATCCTTGTGCCCTAGACTCTCTTATAAATACTCTTCAACTCTCAGCTAATGAATAACAACGTCAAGTGCGGTGGAATCACTTGGTATACCGAAAACTCTTTGATGTAACCCACCAATGAGAAAGAACAAGTTCCAAAGGAACAAAGTAGTTTACCACTCTCAAATAAAAGATAAAAGATATCTTGATTGATTGATGTTTCTCAAATGAGATGACATGTGTTTATATAGGGATAAGAAACTTGGTAACAAAACAAAGTATTTCTTGAAACTAAAAAGACAATAAAGATAGTAAGTTGAATGAAGACCCAACTCTTGGTGCATGTTCTTTTCCCAAGGTGACTTGAATTTAATTTTCGTCACTCCTCTTTGACCACAAAAAGTTATTATTTTGGGCTTTCTTGGGTTTGTATTAGGCTCAAAGTGGGCTGGACATGTTCTCTTTGCTCTAAATATCTTCAAATATCAACTGAACATCTCAGTTGTTTGGTCGTTGCCCTTGTCATTGGTCCAATGGATATAAGCATAGCATCCTCAGCAACAAGATCATCCTTTGCTTCCCGTTATCATATCACAAACCCTTGACATCACTACGTTCCGCCCAAGAATAGTTATGCTTCTCCCATTGTGCATGTTTCCCTGTCTTAAAAGCAAAGTTCATAGCCATCAAGAACCCTAGCTCCTTTTGGTCTGCTCCGGCGTACATCCCTTGCGCTTGGCCCACCACAATCGAGTTAATAGGCACATCTGATGTTAAAGCATTGTCGATCATGGTCATTGATCCAAAGAATGACTGAATGAGGAAGTTGAGTAGTTCGGAACCGGTCGATGGATCATGATGGAGCTTGGGTTTCGACCACTTAAAATTTCGTGCCAATAGCACGGAGATGTGTGATTTTTCTTTTTTACCGAGGCCATGATGGAGGTGTTTTCGACTAACTCTTCTTGCGAAGTCTTCACCGTTTTTTCCAGCGGAGGCAACGGTGATGGCGAGGAGGAGGATTTGTGCCGCGAGGATGAGAATGAGCTTTGCCATGTTACTTTTTTGGTGGTACTTTGTTTTATTTGTAGTTGATATAGTTTGGGTAAAATGTGGATGTATATATCTGCAACCTGTATGCTATATACTATAAAAGATAAGATAACGAGTGTGTATATATATATAGAAAAAGGCGTGTTATTTGAGAAATCTTCCAGAAACTAAAGTAAGTTTGTAATTATTTGATGTTGTTGGGTGAATGAAGTTTGATATATTGTATTTTATGGCGGAAGTTACAATATTTTCAATCAATATCAGTTTCTAAAATTGTAATTGGCAGAATATTTAGATGAATACAAATGAGAGTTTTTTAAATTCCTTTACGGCTTTGCCATGGAGTTTTTTTTTTATTGATTTCAAAAAAAAAATAACAATACCTAAAATGAATTTCATATACTTTGTTGGAAAAAAAAATTGTGTGATAGAATTTTAATTTTACAACTTTTATTATTAATACTAGATTAAGACCCATGCTACAGCACGGGTTGAAATTCCTTTTATTTATATTGTAATTTTTATATAAAATATAATTTATGTGCTTGTTTTTGTAAATTGTTGTGAATAAAACATTATGCAGTAAAATCATATGCTAAATATGAGGACTTGAAATTTTTTAAGATTTCTTATGATTGTTCTGCGGATTAGCTTAAATTTTTTGAAATTTATCAAATCAATCATAATAAACATTATTTATGTTATTTTGATATATAATTTGTTACTATAATCAAAAATCACTCATAATCTGCGGAAGAGTGATTAATTTTTGAGATTGTGTTGTCTATATATGGTTAGTTAAATATTCTGTGGAGATTTTTTTTTTTTTGAATATCCTTTGTAAGAGGATCTGAAATCTAGATTTAACTAATAATTACAACATATATCTTATTATATACAGTTGGGTTTTCAAAGTTAGCCATTAACACACAATCATGACACGTGTCAAGTATACTGATGATATGTTGACATGTGTCAAAAATTATTATTTTTAAAACCTGTTAATTAAGATAATAGCATTAAATTTACATAAAATTTACAAATTTATATCTAAAAAGAAATTGAATTCCTAAATCAAAAAGGAAAATTAACAAGCTAACAAATTTTTCATTGTACGCTAATTTTATTATACGTGTTTTCTCAATTAGATTTTGACATGTATAAACAAAAAAATAATTCATTAAACATGTATATTATTATTAATCAATAAATAGAGAATAACAAATCTAAAAAAAATAACATAATTTATGTCAAAAGAATTATTATTTTTGAAACGTAATAGGACAGCTAATTAAAAAAATAACATTATATCTACATAAATTTACATGTTTATATCGAAAGCTTTTGATATTTGAGTTTTTCTGATATAATTTTGCTTATTTATTGTGGGTCTTTGATTCGTGCAGGTTCTTCAATGGAAGCTACTTGATCGAGTAATTGAGAAGCGATTTTGAAATTTGGGAAGTTAGAACGGTAAACCGTTTTAAAATTGGTTTCAAACCGGATTTATGTGTTTTTTTTATCAGATTTGGTTCGTAAACCGTTTAAACCCAGATATATAGAGAAATATATGAGACTTTTTGATTCAGGTAGAAATAAGTTGAGAACTTACGATTCGAGAATATTTGAGATGAGGTCATAGTTCTAAGTAATTTTGGTACAATGCGATACTTCTGAGGAGTAAATAGGTCATTGATCTTTTAACGTGATTTTGACATATGTCATGTTTTGGACTGTTTATAAAGTTTTTATTTTGTATATTTGAATTATCTAAGACTTATATCTACCATCATGATTATAATTTTCAAATTTTTATTTCTATTATGTTATATTAAATTTCTTTCAATTTCTCAATAAAAAACTTTTATTGGGTTGGTCATAAAATCATTGTACTCGAGTAGATAATTTTCACACGTTATTCATCCAAAATATCTTTGGAGTAAAAAAATTCATGAGTAAAAAAATTATGTCACAAAACAATTTTAGTAATTATAAGAACTTTAATTATGCCAAAGTAAAGCAACATAAAATTTGTTTAATTTGTTTAAAAAACATTTTAGGTGGTGATAAAGAGCATACTTTAACAATAAAATAATTTTGAGTGTAAGAGCATATTTTTTAATGGTAAAACATACAGTAAAATTGTACTTAGTTATTAATTATATGTTATTTTGATGAATTCTTTGCATGTAAAATATTTTGTAATAAGTTGTGAAATGTTTTTGAAATTTGAAAATAATAATATTTGTAATGATGAGTATTTGGCAAAAGTTTTGGTGGGGTATAATTTAGCTTTAGATTATTGTAATAATTGTTATAATATATCTAAAATATAAAAATATAAATAAGTGTATGAAGGTAAATACAAATATGATTTTTTTCTCTAACTAAAATTATTAAAATATTTACTTCATGAAATAAAAAATAATTTTATATTTTAAAAAATTATTTATGGTTTAAAATTTATTTTTTTAAACAATTTTAAAACACGCACATCGTGCATGCCCTTATCTAGTATAATCTATTGTGTACTTCCGTTTTATTATCAAAGGGATTTACCTTTACTCTTATCAGTTAAGTTTGTATATCAGATCATACAATTTGGGCTCACTTTACCAACAACTAGCATGGCACGATGGAAGAAAAAGGTCGGAAGAAATTGTTTTATAGTTGTCTTCGAACTGTTATATATGGATCCAATCATCGTCGAATTACTTTGGCTATTATAGCCTGGAGGATCTTCTCTAGAACCAATCCATGAGACAAAGCTCGTCTAAACTAACTATAGACATTGCAATAATTCTTCTAAGCTAATTAGCGATATTTAACCTAGTTCATACAAAAAGACAATATTTTAAAAAACAATTACTTCATTTTTATATAATTGATACATATTTATTATTTAAAATATTACATTAATATTAATCTCATAAATGAAGTAATAGAGCTGCTTATTTCATTTCTAAAATTTTTCTTATACACATAATATTAAGTATTCTTTATTATTATTATTATTATTATTATTATTATTATTATTATTATTATTATTTATGATTGAATTAAAAACGATAAAACTGAATTGTAAACACTCCACCACAAAAAGCATTAATTACTCTGATCAAAATATGGTAAATTCGAATGTGATATAATTCTTAGAACCAACTAAACATTTTTCCAGTTTAACATTTTGTATATTATAATTTGTAAAAATAATAATAACATCTTCTTATTGAAGAAGCCAAAAGCACTTATAAGGTCAAAAAAATTTAGCCGAAGAGTAGCATAGTCTGTTCAAGGTTGGCAATATATATCAACAGATTAACAGTCATTTGGTATGAAGTGACAAAATGTCTTTAATACTTAAATTAGGTTTGAGGTTAGTTTTAATTTGTTAAAAGTTTGAATGTCTCTTAGGAATCAAGATTTTTGGGTTTATATCTATGGTAAAGCAATATATACGAGGTTGCGACATTTGACATATATTGGAGTTAAAGCGTTCATCAATTTTTTACATGTATTTTGTTTCCAAACTGCAAATCATGTCATATATATATATATATATATATATTTTTTACTATGAATGTTAATATCATTGAGAAATGAAAAAGTTTGGCTTTTACAGAGGAAAGTCCTTAGACCTTGAACTTTGGCAAAAAGAATAAAAACAAGATTACAAGATTGGGAAAACTCTAAGTGAGTTCTTTAAATCCATCGCTGCATCAAATTGCGGAAACGCTTTCGGTGTTGTTGTGCGGTGATGATGTTTCTTACCTCCTTATGAATAATCTTGAAAGTTGTGGTCGGAGGTATTGAGACTTGGTTGTGGATCAGGTTGTTGCGCTGCTTCTAGATGTGGTATATCGTTGCTTGTGAGACGAGTTTACGCAAGAGAGACGGCGAATTTGGATCGATTCTTGAGAGTACCAGTCGCCATATCTCGGAAGCGAAGAAGCAGGTAAAGAAGAGGTGATCTCGAGACCCCAAGTCTAAAGAACAGAGACTACAGGCTGGAGATGGGATGAGCCCCTATGAGAACAGCCTTTGCTTAGTTGGAATCCGATTATGTTGAGTCACCCACATGTTAAATGCATGCTTAGGGATGGCCCCTTTGAACCAGACTGCAGAACTCCAGGTAGTTTCCTCACTCCTTGGTCTAAGACGAGACCAAGTTCTCGAAGTGGAGAAGCCATTACACTTGACTGAATCCACAACCCAATTAAACTCGTCAGGATGAGCAGGATTGGGCGTAGCTTGAGTCGATGTCAGATAAGCATGGAGATCAACTCAACATCAGAGCTAGGGTGAGGGAGATTCCATATGTTGTCCCGAAACACGTCTTTGATCTTAACTTGAAGGGATATTCAAAGCTTTCTAGGACCAGTTGGACCTATACTCTTGAGCAGGGGACCCATAGGTATCCATGAATCGTAGCAGAAGCTGACTGTATTCCCTGAACCAACAGTCGCTTTTACAAACTGTTCGGCCACCGGTCTCAACCAAAGTAATGATATCCAGATCCACGAGCTTTTAGGCGTTTCCTTGAGCTCTGATTCTGAATGTTGTGGAACTTATGCCATTGAACCCAGAGCGAGTCGCCTCCTGAGAAGAGGAGCCAAACAAATCTCAGACAAAGTGTCTGGTTCCAGAAAGTGAGACTGCAGAGACCTAGACCACCTTCAGCCTTTGGTAGACAGACTGAGGCCCATGCCACTTTTGCTCCCGTTGAGCCTTCGATGTTGCCTGAACAAAGGAACCTGGAACAGAGATATTCAATTCTTTTGATACACCCTTTTGGTTCATGAATGTTGACATCCAAAATTTTATTGTCCCATAGATTACTGATGCAATGAGCTGAGTCCTTCCAGCAAAAGATAGTGTTTTGACCGCCCAACTTCTAAATTTGCAAGCCAGCTGGTCTAGCAAAGGCTTATACTCAGATAATCTCAATTTCATGTGCATTAGAGGGAGTCCAAGATAGCGTATTGGTAGAGAAGCAACCGAAAAACCATGCCTCGCCAAAGCTACTTCTTGCATTGGGTTTAGACCCGCATAGAACAGCTGAGCAGAGCCGTGCCTATGTGTATTAAAATGAAACATTCGCCTACGGCCTGATATTTTTGTAAGAAACCTAAAGGCAGTCAAATGCATATTTTTATTTTATAAGAGTAGAGAGTTAATGAGGATTTGCAAAATGGTAGTTAAACTAGAAATATGGAAAATAAGTTAGGATGACTACACACTAATCTCTTCATCTCTTCTTAGTTGGAATATACGTAATTTAAGTTTTACATTTTGCTTCCTTCTATTATTATTATATAAAAACTAATAAAAACAAATGAATAATCAATTGGTAAGTATACAATTCACTATAAATGGTTTCATCTAGTATTATTATTCTTTCATAATAAACAAAACATAATTTAAAATTTACAAATGATGCACCGATGGTTATTATTGCTTAGAATCCGTTTAAAATTATAATTTTGTAATATTTTTGTATTTATTTGTAAGATAATGTAATTAGTTTTTTAAGACATATTTTTATTACCGTCTCTGGCCTCTATATCCCTTGGCACGGCTCTGCAGCTGAGTATTCTCTTTATTGATGTGAAGCCCTGACCAAGAAGCAAAGTCTTCTAGGGTTTCATTTATGCCTTGTAAAGAGGCTTCTAAACCATCAAAGAAAATCATGACATCATCCACAAACATCAAGTGAGTCAAAGCAATACCTGATGTGTTTGGGTGAAATCTTATGTAGCTATTGGCCAATCTTGTCTGTAGGTAGATTTGAGAAAACCTCCATAGCCAGTACAAAGAGATATAGGGACATCGCGTCACCCTGCCGCAGCCCTTTTGAGCTTTTAAAATAACCACTCGAATGGCCATTAAGGTAAACAGAGAAAGTTGGGGTTGTGATACACTCAGAAATCCATGTGACAAACTTCTCCGGACCACCAATGGCTCTCAGCGCGTTAAGGATAAATGACCAATTTATAGAATCAAACACTTTCTTAATATCCATCTTCATCATCACTCTTTGGTGATATGTTTTTCCTGTTATATCCTTGGACAACTTCAGTAGCTAGTAACACATTTTCACCCAAAAGACGTCCAGGCATGAAAGCTGACTGAGAAGAGGATATAACATTTGTGAGAAACGCTTTCAGCCTTAAAGGTAGATGCCTTGCTATAACCTTATACATAGTGTTGAAACACGAGGTAGGCCTAAAATCTGAAGCTCTCTCAGCATTTTTGGATTTTGGGATCAGGACTAAGGTTGTAGCATTTCACTGCTTAAGCAACTTGCCTGATCTAAAGAACTCAGATACTATGGGCCTATGACACTCCAGCAACCCTGGAAGAATTCTGCGGAATAACCATCCGGACCACTGGTTTTATTCCTGGGGAGCGAGAAAATGACTTCTTTAATCTCCTTAATTAAGAAATTGCTTACCAGGCTATGTTGTTGTTCGATAGAGCCCCTAAAAGGGAGGAGAAGGTCCATATCACTCTGAATCAGCCTCGTTATTTAGGCTTCACCCCCCTAACAACTCAGAGAAGTAGTGAACATAGTGATCCCTGATCTCCTTTTGGTTTTCGATTTTCTGATTGTCCTGGTCCAACAGATAGTGGATATAGTTTTGACCGAATCTTGAGGCTACCATTCTGTGGAAATAGGCAGTATTACTGTCCCCATCCGCAAGCCAAGATATATTGGATCTCTGCCTGAAGAAAGCTTCCTCCGCTTTCTGCAACACCTGCTACTTTCTCTCGGCTTCGAGCTCTTGAATTGCATTTGCATTTGAAGGATCTGCTAAAGTTATATTCTGCATAGCTATAAGGACCTCATGAGCTTCTGCAACACGCTTCTCAATGCCTAAGTAGTTGTTCCTACTGAAACCACAAATGCAGTTTTTAAGGAACTTCAACTTTAAGGATACTCATAGCATAGCTGATCCAGTCACATTGAAGGAGAACCATTGATCTGCTACAACTGGGACAAATTCATTATTTTGTAGCAACATGTTGTAGAACTTGAATGGACATTTTTCTTTAACATGATCAGAACTCAAAGAAACACTGCATGATGCATGATCGGAAAAGTTCGGTTCTCCAAAAATTGCATAGGAACTCGGATAAAGAGAATTCCAATGTGAGTTTACCATAATCCTATCCATCTTCTTTGTGACAGGTCTGAGATTTGACTTGTTCCACCAGGTGAAAGAGTTACCTCGAAAGGTAAGGTCAGCCAGGTCCGCACTGATTAGACAATCCCTGAAGTCTCTAATTCTTCGATCAACATTTAGGGTGGCTGGCCGAGAATGCTCACTAGGAACCAGAACTTGATTAAAATCTCCCATGACCAGTCAGGCTCTATTTGCCACTACTTGGAAAGTAGATACTTCCACCAACTCTGCCCAAAACTTCAATCGTTGGTTTACCTCATTTGAAGCATACACGATGGATACCACTACCCATTCTTTTGCGTCCGGTAACAACACTTGGCAGACAATTATCTGCAGCGAATTACAAAGGACCACCACCCTTACAGAAGGATGCCAAAGAACCCAGATTTTTCGAAAATCTGAAAAGTTGTAATTTTCTTCAAAATGCC
This sequence comes from Camelina sativa, assembly GCF_000633955.1. Lineage (NCBI taxonomy): Eukaryota > Viridiplantae > Streptophyta > Magnoliopsida > Brassicales > Brassicaceae > Camelina > Camelina sativa. The sequence goes on from NC_025695.1 coordinate 37,491,767, forward strand.
AACCAGGTAGAAGGTTATCTATAAACTTCTTCATTTTAACCTGGTTGATGTGAGTCTCGATGAGCTCACCAAAAAAGGATTGTTTACCTTTTATCCATTCTAAAACCGCTTCTATGGCTATAAATATTGAAGTCGCGGGAGTTCCAACAAAAGAGGTTCGTATACATACTTATTGTGTAGATTTGAGGCTCTTGCCTCTCTGAACCTTTTGCTGTATCTTAGACAACACTTCTTGAAATTTCTCCAAAAACTCTTCCCCACTGTCATCACCATCAGGGTGAGAGGAAAATGTATCCGATGAATCAGCCACCACTTTCGAAGAACAGGCAGAATCCTTACTACCACTGCTCTGAGACAGTGTATTCTTACTCTGGATAGACAGGCCGATAGATTCACCCTTATAAAGATGGGGAGTAGGCGGAGGTGGGGCTCTAACCTGAGTTTGGTATTCCTTTGCGGTAGCCACCGATGGTTTATGAGGAACTCGAACATAAACCATCTTTGGTTGTTTCACTGGTTCTTTCACTGGGGTTACTACGTGACTTGGCGGGCGTTTCTTTTGTTAATGATGCTTTGGAGCCGCGGATTTAAGCCTTGGACAGGCATCTATAGGGTGAACAGTTGATCTGCAGGTTGAACAAGTCATTGGTGCTTTTGAACAATGCTTCAAGGTGTGGCCTATACCATTGCAGTGAGAACATATAGGAGGAATGCATGGGCTAGAGACCAAGATCCTAACAATCTCCCCTGAATCAAACTGAACATTTACAGCCTCTGGCAAAGGTTTCCTCGGATCAATGATGGTGAAGACCTTTGCAACCTACAGATTTGTTTTGTTTGTTGTCAATGGGTGGAGAAATTTTGGGGTACCCACTAAGCTCGCCTCTCGTTCCAATCCTTCCTCGTGAAAGAATTGAAGCGGGACATTCCTAAGCTCCAACCAAATCGGGGCGGAGGTTAGCTCGGGTTTCTGTGGAATTACACCGTGTTCCCACTTTGAGATGAACATAGTTTGTCCTTCTATTTACCAAAGACGTTGGTTCACAACATGAAGCCGTGTAGAAGCATTTGGAATGCGAAAAAGGAAAGCATTACTGTCCAACTTTGAGACTGAGATCATGGTAGTACTTGCTCCAAATTCCATTGACAATGTTGTGGAGGGTGCCCTATGAAGGGGGATCTAAATAGAATTGACCCATCACAACTAAATCCCATGACTTACGGTTATTCTCGATAATAGAATTGGGGATCTTGACACAGAGTTCCCCCGAAAGGGAGAATGAAAGGAGGTCCTTTCTTTTTGAGCTCTTTGTGAGTGCCTTTGACATGCTTAACCCATGAATCTTCGCTAGTAGTGGCTGATTGATTTAGGGTTTCCTGTTACCATCAATTGGAGGATTTTCCACTGATGCTCCTACATGAAGGGTTGATACTGGAGATTCCAGTCCAGCGCCTATTGACTTTGGTCTGAAGAGGATAAATCAGGCATAGTCGCAGATCCATTTGTAGGCTCCAGAGTGGCTTGCGAGACCAGATCTCAGGCAATCGAAGGTGCCATGGCCAATTCTGTCATTGCGACAGTCAATTGGGCATATTCTTGAACTTCAACGAGAGAGGCTACAGTCTAAGTAGGAAATGGGACCTCCAGCAAACTCGCAGAGAATGAAGATTTGGGATTTGACTTCTGTTGCAGCGGAGAGGCTGAATAACACTTGGATGTCGAAACTTTTTTACGTTTCTTTTGCTTTCCCATGAGGAGAGGAGTGTAGTGACCCATAACTAGAAGTACAGACCAGACGATGGAAACGTGTCCAAAGGACGTGGAGATACCTCGAAAAGATGGAGGAAAGCAAATCTCAAGGAACGACTCAAGAAACTTGTGAAAGAAGTTACCAAGTCGCGGAACGGCCAAGACCGAATACAGACAAGAACCGTCAGGACATCCGAAAAACTGGACGAGGGATGATCGAGAACGTTGGTGAAAAGATCAAAGGAAGGGTAAAGGAAGTAATGGTCGTGGAGAAAATGGTGAAAAAGACGTAATGTGGTCCATAAAAATATAATGGCTATGTACCATCTAGTTGGCTAATGTACCGCGGGACCGTGGATGGGACGGACACAGTACATGTCAAGTACGTGTGGGACGTACAAGTTGAAAAGAGAGAAGTGGACCGGACAAGAACAAGGGCATCGTACGTGAGGTACGAGTGGGTCGGATAGATACAAGGAACCATGTGCTGCGGACATGTGCGGGGTACTTGGGACGCAAGAAGGACATGGTCGGGACAAGGAGGAAGGGGAAGAGTCTGTCTTCACTCAGGAGGCCACGTGTCGCAATCTGGTGGAGTCTCGCCAGCGACTTGAGATGCACGCGCGCTTGGGAGCTCTTCCTTCGCCTACACGTGTTACCTGCATGCAAGAAATAAGACATTTGTCAAGCCATTTTTGCCACATGCCTAAGCCAAGAGTCGATTGAGAGGGCTATAAATATAACCCTTGGCTCTTCATTTTCGACCAAACCTCTCTCAAACACCAAAGCTCTGTCAAATGGGATGTGCATTAGCTCTCTAGCTCTTGCATCGGTCCTTGTGTGCTGCATTTGTTCCTTGTTGCATGTAGATCTAGAGGATTGCATGTAGTCAAGAGGGGATTAAAGGAGTTTAATGCTTTCTTGGGGAAGATGTGCATTTTTTAAATTAGCTGCAAGTGTGAAATGCCTTGCATGCTTGATTTTGGGGGTTCTGGGATTATTTGATGGTTGGAAATTTTTTTTTAAAAAAATCAACTACAAGTGTGAAATGTCTTGCATGTTCGATTTGGAGTTTTCTCGATCATGGGGATCGATGAAAAAATTAGTAATAATTGTTCTTACTTAGTTTTGGGTCATGGGGAGTCATGCATATTAGAAAAATTATTTATTTAATTTTGCATGAATTTTTGGAGAGGTTAGAACCATGTAGATTTGATGGAAAGATCAGTTCATGAGAGGGATGATTTTTGGAGAGGCCATGCGAGAATCTTCAAGGGTGGAAAGAGCCACATGTGTGCCCCAAAATATTGAGAATTACCTCATGCACTTGATATAAAAATTAGTCTACATGTTGGGTTATTTTTGGTGAGACCATGCGAGAATCCCCAAGGGTGGAAAGAGCCGCATGTGTGCCCAAAAATTGAGAAAACTTATTCTCATGAACTTGATGGGAGATCGGTTCATTGGAGAAATATTTTTATAAGACATGCGAGAATCTCCAAAGAGAAAAGAGTCGCATGCACGGGTATAAATGTGGAGAAAATAATTGCATGCATAAATTAAGTTAAGGTTTTTAAACCAAAAATTATTTGGTAAGAATACTATATTGTATCCATGGGAGATAAGTATTTGGGGATGGGTGCATGATTAGGGTTGCATGCATGTTTATATTTTCTTAAGTTGCATGATGTTTCTTGCTGCTTAAGTTGTTGTGTGTGGTGTTGTGACATTCTTGCTTGATTGCTTGCTTGCATTGCTTGTTTTCTTGCTTGATTGTGTGTTGAGTTTTGTGCTTAATTCTTTGTGTGTTAGCCTTAGAGTTAAGTACTTGTCCTAGGCTCCTAGCTAGTCCGCGAGTTAAACATCTCGGTTCTTAGCTAGATGTCGATCTCTGTCCCCAACAAGTGTGTGGAAGTTCGGTGAGCTAATCCAGAGGGATCTCATGGTAGGAAAATTTGGTGTCTAGCTAGCTACTAGCCTGAACCGCTTCATGACGATGCGGCTTTAATACCCGGTAGTTTACATGGGGTAACAACACGGAGGAATTGGGTGAGTCCGGTTGATTGCCTTTGTGGTATCAATGTGGAGTGGGTGATTGGAACGGAACAAAGGATCGAAGGGCCCTAGGTTGTTGCGGTGCTTCCGTAGGAAGTTTTTTTCCCTAGGTGAGTTGTGGATATTTCCTAGGAGTGTTGTTTCCCAAGGTTGTCTTGGTAGTTCCCTAGGTTGATGGTACATCCCTAGGACGTGGTTTGGTTGAATAAGTCATGGCGTGGATGCCTGACTGTGAGAAGTCTAGGGTGGTCAAGTTTAACTTGATGCACCGCTAGCATTAACTACCCTGGATATGTTGAGGGTCAGGTGGCGTGGATGTCAAGTTAGTGTCAAGGTCTAGACGAGTCGTGTCTTGTTTGTTCCTAGACTTGATTGTGATTGTTTGTTTGATTGCCTGCTTGTTTATGCTTCCGCATTGCGTGCTTTGATTGATTGGTTGTTTGGGGTAGTTGGATGGGATAAGATAGCATGTTAGAGGGGAGATAGCATGTTAGAGGGATTGCCCAACTCACTGAGTAATCTTAGATTACTCACCCTTCCTAACAATTGTTTTTCTTGCAGGGGAATTAAGTGGGTAGAGTTGAACTTAAGAAACCGGATAGGATATTTTTGTGATGTGTTGCAAATCTGATGTTTCTCTTACATGCTGTTTTATTCGAATGGATCCAACTGTTTTGCTTGAGTATTGTTGTTTTGTAAACATTTTACTTAAGCAATAAATCGAGATATTTTTTTATATATAATCGGACAAAAGGAAATGGTACGGTCTAGTCCAGACGAGCACAACGCCGCGTGCGTTCCGAGGGTTGAAAAGCCTTAGGGTTGTACGCAGCGGGCAGGCGGCTGCTAGTGGACTGGCTGGGGAACCTAATTTGTTGGTGGAACCTCGGTCAGACCACAGGCAGTTGTCCTCTGTCGCGACCTCCGGGCCGATCCACGGTTTGTCCGACCGGTAAGGACGGTTCGGAGGCGTAACAAGGAAGGTTTGGGAATGTGGTCGGAAGAGAAGACTGACGTTGTGAGAAACGCCGACGGAGATAAAACCTGCGTTTACTTTATCGTTATTTTAAAAGAGAGAAAAGACTTTTCCATATCTCCTATATAATAAAACGGAAGTGCACGACATTTTTGGTAGAAAATATAATAAATATATTTATGATTTTTTGGTTATAAACTTGTGACAAAGGTGTATCATAATATATGTGTTAGTCTAATTTTTGGTAAGTAAGGATAGTATGGATTTAGTTAATTATGTTAATATATAAATCAATTATAGGTAACATTTAAAAGATAAGGAAATCTCTCAACCTAATTAAAACAAAAATATGTGATTCTTCTTTCACATTTATTTTATTTTATATTTAAATTATTTTAAATTTTTATCTAATATATTTAGTTAATAAAATTTATGATTTTTTCTGCATATGATGTAATTTAATTTTTTTTAAACAGACATATATTGCTCAACTGATGAATAAAAAAAATTTACAAAATGCCCTACATCACCTAAGAAAACTAGGCAAAGATTCAAAGTCATATTAATAAAAAAGAGACCAAAATGATTCTGAATACGAATGAGCAGAAACCTTGATTTATCAGGCATTGATTAAAAAATTTATGCATTTTATTATAGTTCTTTATTTTAAAGAATTTCAACTTTTAATAACTTTAAAAATTCAAATGTATACCTTTTTAAAAATTTTAAAGATTATTAATATTTCAATTATTCAAACATTATCTTTTTATAAAATGTTTAAGATATGAATAATATTTAAATTTTATAAGAAGTTCAAATATTATAAGTATTTCAATTTCTAAAATAATAAAATTTATTCAAACATTTTAAATTTTAATAATATATACGAATTAAAATATCACATGACGGGTTATACGACAGGACATGTTTGAGTTGATATTAATAGAAAATTAAAATGTCATTAATTTGGTGCTACACGGGTAAAATATCATCTCATTATTTTGTGAACTTTTTAAAAACTTTAAAGATTATTAATATTTTAATTACTAACATTTAATTTTTATAACTGTTTAAGATATTAATAATATTTAAACTTTAAAAGAAGTTCAAATATTATAAGTAGTTCAATTTCTATAAAAAAAAATAAACTTTATTAAAACATTTTAAATTTTAAAAATTTATTTAGATTTTTATGAAGTTTTTTTTGCGGTGTACAACGAATTAAAATATCACACGACGGATTATATGGCTAGACATGTTTGAGTAGATATTAATAGAAACTTATAATGTCATTAATTCAGTGCTACATGGATAAAATATCATCTTATTATTTTGTTAACAATATGAATATTAGATTAATAGACGTATCTAATTAAATTGATTAATTAATACTGTAACAAAATAATTAATATGCGATATAGTGTAGGTTAAATCATATAATTAACAATAAAAATACAATATATAATTTTAAAAACTAATCAAATCAAATCAAATTAACAAACAGAAATTAATATTTTTATCAAATAACTTAAACTGGAATGTATCGCATGTCAAAATCTAGATATACTAGAATAGATCTTACAAAATAGATGTTATTTTCATAAGTTATATTCAACATATGATTTCATGGCATAGTGTTTGAGAAAAAAAAAACACATAAAACAATCATATATATAACACTTTAAATAAAAATTACAAAATAAATAAAATAAATGTTAACTCGTGCTCTAGTACGGTCCAATTCTAGTATATATATATATATATATATATATATATATATATATATATGAATGTCGTCCTTCGCTATATATTATAATTCTTGGACCATTATATGAAAAATGAACAACATAGGTACAAGATGAATAAAACTTTCGAAAGAACTAACCCAGTGATATATATACATATATAAGAAATCGAAGATTTACTCACGAAAAAAAAAATGCATGTGATGTTTGCAAGATTGACTCACGACAATAAAGATGCATGAGTGATGAAAAGCTTAAATTAATTAATGTGTTTTGTGAAGATATATATGATATTATTTTGAAAATGTTAAAAGAGGTGATTTAAGGTGTGTTCTAGAGATTAAAAATGGATATGAAAATTGAAAAACTTGTATATTGCTATAACAAATAAGAGGTTTTAGGGAATTGTTATAATGAAATTAAGCGAACTTTCATATTCATGAATGATTCCTCTCACATTATTGCAAAAGTATGTGGCAGTTAAAAAAATAAAAAGAATCTAGTAACTTTTCATTGGGCCACAAAGAATCTAGTAACTTATCAAACCAAAACAAACGTTTGCATGAATATATTAATATTTTAAAATATGATCCAATACCAAGCTAACCACGTAATATAAAAACAAGGAACTACTAAACAATCAAACCAACGAATTCTAATAACCACCGATGCCGTCTAATTAGTACAAAAGTATATAATACTTATTTGCAAGATATTGGATCAGTAGAGAAAGGAGACGGCGACATGGAAAACGGCTTGTCGAAGTGATTTCTCTTCTTTCTTAAAATTCTGTTTTACTCAATATTTCAGAAACTTTTTTTCTATTATATTATGTTAAAATTAAGATTTTAAATGGAACGGATGAAATATTGATTAATTTATTCATGTTGTGTTAAGCTTTTATTAATATAAAAAACAAACGAAACCCCAAACAAAAACAAAAACACCTTGGTCATTTGGTCAAACTCGTTATCAACTTGAAAGACCGATATAATTAGTAGGGAAAGCAACGAAATCTAACTTGAAGTTAAGTATTTAAACAGACGCGTTTTTAGTTGGAACAAGAGGCTTCCCGTGGGTATCGGTCCCAGCAACAGCGCTCGACCACTCAACTCATACCCGCTCACTTCTCATTAAATAGATATCAGTACGTATGTTTCCTCAACTCTACAATCACTAAGCAAATCAAGAAGGCTAAAGAGATCAAAATGGCTAGTGGAAGTGATCAGCGTATGGTGGTCGTAGGAGTAGATGATTCAGCACATAGCTACCATGCACTCGAGACGGCTCTCGATCTCTTCTTCATACCTTTCAAGGCCAACCCACAATTTAAACTTGTCGTTGTTCACGCCCGACCAACAGCGACCTCCTTCCTCGAGGTTGCTGGTCCCGAAACGGTAGATATAATACCAATGGTGGAACAAGATTTGAACAAGACTGCTGAACTGGTTAAGAAGAAGTGCGCCGAAGTATGCTCGGCTAAATCCGTTGAGATCGCGTCTTCGGAGGTGATTGAAGGAGATCCGAGGAATATAATGTTGGAAGCCGTGGAGAGACATCATGCATGTGTTCTTGTCCTTGGTAGCCATGGTTATGGAGCTGTCAAGAGGGTGTTTTTGGGGAGCGTAAGTGACTATTTAGCTCATCACGCACATTGCTCCGTGATGATCGTCAAGAAGCCTAAGGCTAAACCTACTTCTACTGAACAACACTAATGAGAGGAATAAAACGTCATTCTTTTGTGAAATATGTACTACCATTCTGTTTTCTTAAGTAAGTAAGACCCTATATGTATATATATCCATCAAAACTTTGTATACTCTTCATTCCCCAACTCTTAAACTCTTAAATGTATATCAATTAATTGTATCCATGACTATATGTATATTAATTGGTTTTTCTTTGTCCTATTTTCCTTGCTTTCTTCTGTATCGAAGCTATTGCATAAAAATTTAAAAATTTAAAATTTATCGAAGCTAAAACTAATTATTTTTAAATGAAACAAAATCAGAAAAAGGCGCCTGAATATATATTATTCACATTTTAGGGTTCATATAAAAATGATTTATTAGCTTTTGGCGAATATTCCATATTAAATTCTTATTTTACAGATTTGTTTCTATCTCAATATGAAATTAGACGGCATTTCTATTTTTCCGTCAGACAAAGTCAAAGTATTGAAATTGAGATGATAGGAATTTGATATTTTGGTTAAGATTTTTTATTTGACTACAAAGTAGAGATTTTTTTTCTCCTAAAAATGAAGATTTCAGATGATAAGTGAAGGGATGTCAAAAAAAAAAGAAAAATTTAATGTTAAGTGAAGAAAAATATTGAGAGTTTAATTTTTAACAATGAGACAATATCGGAATATCTTCCAATAATATTTTTGGGAAATTTTCAAAAATATCATTTTTCCTATGTTACTTTTTAAAAATACACTTTCCTATATCACATAAAAATACTTTTATGTTTTGTTGTATATACAACAAATTCCATGTTTTTTTTTCAAAACTAATATTTTCTCACGATAAATTTATCTTAAGGTTAATTTTTTCAATTAATTATATATATATATAAATAGTATAATCTTAAATTGGTAAAATACCATTATTTTACTAACCATAAAGTTAGTGTACGAAAACTACAAGGTTAACGATTAATAATAATATAATTTTGTTCCAATCTAATGGGTAATTTATCAGTTAATCATAAAATATATACATGGAACAAAAAAACTCAAATGGATAGAACACCGTCATTTAATTAATCATAAGGTTTACAGTTTAGAAACCTTTTAAACTATATGACTTTCTGCTTTTAAAAACTTATTTTTCTTTCCAAATAAAAATGTAACTATCTAATGGATATTTTCACGAGTTAATCAAAAATATACATAGAGAAAAAAAACTCAAATGGGGTAGAACACTTTTTAATTAGTCATAAGGCTTAGAGTTCAATTGGTAAGTTATAAAGAGAATCTGTAAGCCGGAACGGTAAGCTACTATATAATAGTGCAAAACTGTATAAAATAGCGGTACATAAAAACTATAAAAAAAACATGACTAAAGTTTTTTTGTAACGTTTTTGTGATTGGTAAGATTTTAAGCTATATATTTGTAAAGCTTTATAAAGTTGTTACCAATCTAATGTTTAGAAAAATTATAAGACATTTTGTAACAATATTTGTTTTGTTTCTAAAACTGACATGTTATCACAATGCAATTTTCTAATGGTGGTTCAATGAGTGAATCATGCATTTAATCAATTTACATTTTAGAAACTTGTTGCATTTTAACTCTGAGATTACTGTATTTTAGAAAGTGTATACATTGTGAATGATAAATATATTATAGATCGTCGGTGTAGTATTGTTGATTAGGCAGTGTTGCGCTTTACTTGTTTAGAAAATGAGCAATATCCCCTAGGCCACATCTTAATCTTATTTTAAAAAAATTTACGGCCATGGTTAACATATGGTTAAGTTTTAGTACTATTTTTATGTAGGGATTTCAATCTTTACAATCACCATCATTTATCCTTTTGTTCTCATTTTTATTATTTTAGTGAAGGAAAAGTTGGTGTAGAATCGGATAATTGTAAGGTCGCACTCGCAGAATGGTCGGTAGAATGTAGAGAAGACGGATGACGCAAAAGATGGTTCGTTAATTTAAGAAGATTGTATTGGGACACTTATTAAGACATTCTAAGAAAATCAATGACGATAACTACGGATGAGCCACAGAATGACAAGTTTCTATCAGGACATAAGGAAACTCATACAATATAAAATTTCACTATATAACTCAAAATCATAAACATTGAACAGAAGAACTACAGAAGGTACTAGCACCACCCAAAACTTATGCTATGTTTTGAGTTCAGATAAAGTCAATTTGGCCAGATTCGATTGCTCCTTTTACAATCTTGTAACGTATGAAGTAGAGATCAGCGCACTCCATCTCCACAGTCTCGGGGCACTCTCCTCTCCCAAAGTGTTATGAACCAACTATTTGCTTGAGAATTAAGAAACGATTGAAAGCTTAGCTCCCTCTTAACCCTAATTCTCTCTTGAGATTAAGGTTAATTCTTGGGGCTTCCAATCTTATTAATCATAATAGACCTTATATAGGTTTTCATACAACTTAATCATAACCCTAATGCATAAAAGAAATCACTTTAAAATATAGGAAAATATGAAAACCAAAATGTCCTAACCATACTCTAATCTACCTAACCATGATCACGTATCACAAAGTAAGTAAAGGCAAAAACCCACACATAGATTACAGAAAGGTTGTGTGTATAAATGTGTATGGAAAGAGAATTCTCTCACTCTTCATAGACTGAGGGAGACAAAGTTGTTGCTTCGACAAACAACAAAGGTGTCCAAATGCGGCAGGGGCACTGTAAGTTCACAAATAATAGTAGTGTTCAGTAACAGACAGAGAACTCTAGCTACTGTGTGAAAGGAATGCCCAGCTAAATAATGACAAACCAACTCAGAATATGGTTGAAAGTGATAAGGTTAACTGGCTAAGGAAGGTAAGGTACCCATATCGTCCACTTCACTTATAAGGGATTGGTTGAGAACCGAGTGATAATTGTCAGGCAACTTAAGCAGTACAGTCTCTTCCAAAAGCTTTGCTAAATCATCAGCACACCTGTCGATGTATTCTGACATGAGGTTGTGGAACAAAAACTTGTCTATCTGCAACAGTCAAATGAAAACCATTGGAGATACATATAAGGCAAGAAAATTGTCTTTACAGCAAACATATTTGTACAACAGCTAACAACACCTGGTACTATCAAGCAAAAGACAAGTGTATTAACTAACTGTCAAGCAAATACATTCCATTCCAAATATCAGTAACCAACCTCTTCCTAGGAGGAAATGATCAAAAGCAATAAATCCGTTGCAAATATAGATCTCTTACAGTCAAAATCAAAAGTCTATAACGCAACATTCCTGTACTACAATTGACACTTAAATCTGAGAAGATAGGGTGGCAACACAACACACACACCTTGGGAGAAGCCTAACCCTGAGATAAGATCTGAGTAGAAACTGGGTTCTGTCCAAAGGGTCTTTACCATTTTCCACATCAATCCTCAATTGTTTCTTCCTGTAGTTTGATAAATATTACAAACATTTCAAAACTCAAAACAAACAAAACAGTTAGGGATTTAGAGATATTTACCACTAAAATTCGATCTGTTCTTTGGCTCTTTCAACAAGAGCTCCTTCGTACTGAAGAATCTCCGGCGCCGCCTTCTCGTTACGCCACGCCGCTTCCGAATTGCTTCGTACTCCGCCAATGATCCCCCCGCTTCCGAATTCAACGTCCGATGTCCTCTCTCAGACCAAATAGATGCCACAAGACAAGACTGTGGATTTTGGCGCAAAATCAATATCGACGACGAAGGGTTTTAGGGTTCATATGTGTGGGCTTTTGGGCCCAGTCAATTTGATTTGGCAATGGTTTCATATATAGAGGCCCGTGATTATTATTTTGGGCCCAGTCAATTTGATTTGAATCAGCATGTCTAAATTGTTTCCTTTTTCTCTCTGGCATCACCAATTCCTTTACTCGTAGACGAATCTCCTATATATATTAGATAGAGGCCCGTGATATTTTCTTTCATAACACTCTCTAATCTAATCTCTCTTTTTGTAGCAGTTTAGGAAATCATTATTACAAACAAAAGAAAACTCTCTCTCTCTCTCGCTAAAAAACACTCTCATCTCTCTCTCTGATCGTAAGAAACAGAAAAAAAAAGAGAATGGTGAAGAAAGGGGGAATGAAGAGGAAGATCGAGATAAAGCCGATCAAGAAGAAGACTTCCCTCGCGCCTACTTGCAACAAACGCCGTGAAGGTCTCTTTAGCAAAGCCGCTCAGCTTTGTCTCCTCTCCGGTGCACAAGTCGCCGTCTTAGCGACTCCTTCTTCTTCCGAATCCAACGTCTCCTTCTACTCCTTCGGCCACTCCTCCCTCGATGGCGTTGTCTCTGCTTTTCTCTCGGGACGACGTCCTGTTCCCGTTCCTGATCCCGACGATGACAAAGCCATGAGGGAGGACGTTGGTATCTGCTTGACTCGTCAGAACCTAGGGTTAGGGTTTTGGTGGAACAACGAGAGGCTTATCAGATCGGAGGATCCGCGAGAGATTAGTGACGCAATTGATTCCATGTGGACGTTGTTGGGTAATCTCAAGGAATTGCGTGCGGATGAAGCTTCTTTCGTTAATGATCACGACGACCTGAAGAACAACGAGAAGAGCGACGGCGCAACTCAAGAGCCGGATCAAACCCTAAATCATCATCTTCAGTCTACTTCTCCAATAATTCGTTGCATCCCTCCTCCTCTCGATGATCAGTCCACTTGTCCAGATGATTATTCTCTCATACCGGACACGGTCTTCACTGATGATCAGATCCTCCCGCTTTGTGAAAGCTTCTGCGTCACGGACAACAACAACAACAACTCTTTTACTGAAGTAAACTTAGATTTCGATCAAGAGCTGGATATTGATCAACTAATTGATTTCCATACTGATTTTGAAAACTCCCTTGATAATTGGTACACTCATCAGGAGAACCTCGATCAGTGTTTTCCATATATCAGCTAAATTGATCAGCTTCAGTTCAGGTTTAAGTAATACTGTATAACGTTTGTGTTTTTGTTTCTATGTTTTGTGTTGTATTTGTTGGTTTATTTCAAAATCAATTCTTTTCATTAATCTTCTCAGATCAAAATAGGAATTACATATCAATTTGTATATATTATCTGATATTATTGAATTTGCATTGGTAGCTAACCACAAAGGTAATTCTATAGAATCAATTCATGAGAGCATTTACAACCAGAAGCATGACTGTCTTCGTCTGTGGTTTTCTTGTTAATGCATTTCTTTTGCCCATTCCATGAGATTTCTTGATTGTTTGTAATTGTGATAGCTCAGTTTCATCAACTTCTAGCATTCTCTACCTCAAACGGCATAAAACTGTTAATATCTGGTGACAACTGCTTATTCTGCTTGCCGGAAGTTTCAGCGACGTCTCTATATACCAACAAACAAAACACTACTATGTAAAAAGGAAGGGAAATCAATTAAAAGTATACGATTTACCCAATTATTTATACCTCTGAGGATGATGGCGTTTCCACGTACTTTCCGGGAGACAACCAGCGAATGTTCTTGTTGAAACAACATTGTCGTTTAGAAATTCGGCTTTGTCCTGTTCAGAGAAGATAGATCACGGTTTAAATATGGACACAAATGGTTGTAAGAAAACACAAGAGAGATTGAGTTGTTTTTGTTTACTGTTGGTTGCTGTAAACTCTTGTGGGCACAATGTTCTCTTCTTCTCTCGTGTACCAGAAGAAACGCGCATTTGCAGGTGAAGAACAGAAGCAGAGTAGCGAGAGTGAATACCACGAGCGACTCCATCACAATCATAGATCCTAGAACTGCTACCAAGTGACATAGATATTAAAAGTTGAACCCAAGGAATTATTAGAGGTGGGCAACGAAAACTAAACCAAACTGTGAAAAAAAATCATTTTTACTACTCATCATTTTACTACAATGAATAAAACTAAACCGATTTTTTTAGACTAAACAACACCAACCAAGTCAGAGCCGAATCATTTGAGATCGAGTAACAAAAAACCAAATCCAAACCAAACCAAAACAAGACCAAATCGAAGTGGAACTAACCAAAGTTCTGTTGGTTATAATTTCACAATAACCGAGTCAACCAAACCGAATTGAAACCACACAAAGTATATCATTCACGTACCGTGAGCTGTAAGGGAACTCAATGGTCTCTTTCTGATGAGGTTTACGTGAGCCTCTGCGTGTAAAGGCAGTGAAATTCTCTCGGTACAGTCAAGGTAGCACCCGTAGTTCCCCATGTCACTCAGTTTTAGGGTCAAAACCGCACCATTCTCCCCTCCCTACACAAGATTCATGGTGGTCATGTACACATGAGAAACCAAACACATCTAATTGAAAGATTGAGGATTTGATTTTACATGATGGAGCAGCTGTTGCATGAGTTCGTTGCATTGCTTTATAGTTCCGCGAAACCTGATCCCACTGGCTTTGACATTCACATGTTTAGAGATGGCGGCGTATGTCTGAATTGGCTGCCATTGGAACATGTTTTTGAACTTCAGCTCTGTTGAGTTTATAAGCTCCGACGGTAAGTTTGTCAGCAGAAACCCGTCAGTGACTTCCACAGAAAACGTTACTAAAAATTGAGAATCACCACCTGAAATTTTGCTTTCATCACTCAAAAAGAGAAATGTGTTGCTAGCTTGAAAGTGATCAAGAGTGAATTGTAAATTGTTAGCATTACCGGGGAAATGAACAAGATCTGGATCTCCAGCTGAAAAGTTGAACTTGTCTCTTTCCGGGTGAAAGATGAGTGATTCACTCCCGTTACTCTCCAGCATTATATATTGAGGAACGTTAATGTACGGCGGATCATTTACAGGTTCAACAAAAACCGGAACATCCAGATGATTGATCCCGTTCTTGTTCTTTGTGGACAGCCGAAGAGAATCAACACCAGCAAAATTCTCATTTCTGAGGCAGACAAGACCAAAGAATAAAAATGAGAGTGGCATCTGAAACTCTTGTAATACTATAATAACTATCTGTGATTCCATATATGTATACCCGAGATATTGAATGGACTGAAGTGCAGGATTGATAACTCCTACTTGTCCTTCTAAGATTAAGAGCCTTCCATTTTCACCTCCATTGCTAACTGAGAGTCTTCCACTTGAAGGCAGTCTAAACTACATCAGCATTGGAGATAAAATGACCGATCCCGAAAGTGCTTGTACTGTAACTGAAATGTTCTCTGACAGGTCTGAGTAGCTTATCTGCAACCCAGAGAAGCCACTGTAATAACATTCAAGAACAGGATTACTATAGCTGCAGTGGAGTATTAGTAAGATAAACTAACGTAAACAAGAAAAGACGAAGAATGCTTGCCCATATCTCGGACTAATAAGATCTTCAGTTGCTTGTAATCCGCCGGAAAATGAGACAAACTGAGGAGGAGCAGTAAGAACAGAGATGTAGACTGTAGCTGCGGCTAAGTTTCCATTTATATCAGCTATTATATAAGGAAAGGAGTCGTTTCCTGAAAAGTCCTTGATTGGCGTGTATCTAAGCACGTTTCCATCTCTCAGAAGAGAACCATGACCTGGCTAACATCCAAAAACAAATAGAAAACAACAGTTTACAGACAAAGATTTTGCTGCCGTCAGATGATTTAACTATCTGCAAAAACATAGAAGAAATGCAACTTTCGATCCTCACTTGTGAGAAACCGAGCATGCTCGCATTGCCGCCAGCAAAATAGTCGTTTTCCAGTGGTTTAAAAGATATTGACTCATCTTCCCATACACTGACTGGATCATCATAGGCTCTTGGAAAGTATCCATCTGAAATCATGGCAGAATCTCAAAAACATGCAAATCATGGTGTGAAAGAAGAAAAGTAATGGACTTACAGCTGTACACATTTACTTCAAAGGGGCAAGGTTGGATATGTTTATTGTCAACGGAAACGCAAATGTGGTAAGTACCCACCTCCATGGCCAGATAACTACCAGTATAGGTCCCATCATTATTATCTACAAATTCCCATGTAGTGAAACTTGAAGTATTAGCTGAGGTGATCTCCAACTTCAAACGGGACGGTTGTGACGGTACAGGATTGTAGAAGCCGTCCAAGAGCAACACCACAATTTCATTCTTGATTTGCTTTGGCACTTTTCCACTGAATTGGGTCACACTACACGCCGCCACATTAACTTCACCTGAGAAAAGCAAGAGTGAGTGTGGGCCTTTTCCAATTTACTAGACACTCTCTAAACATTGGAAATATCTAGTTGTCTAGATTCGGGTAAGGAGCAGGATACCTGCATATACTTCCGTGATGAAAGGCTGGCCTCCATTGAGGACTATGTTTCCAGATGATATAAGAATTTTATAGATTCCACTCCTTTTTGCAGTATAAGTTACGTCGAAAATACTCGCTTGAGTCGCTAGGTTACCTGAAGCCTGCAAGAAAGAACTCCCCTTAAGTCTCTAGGCCTAATCAGGTATGCATACGCACAAATGCAGAGAGAGAGTCTTCTTACTCTTCTGCCATGTTGCTCATACAAGGGGGTAGCAGTTAGGTAACTTGATCCACTCCCTGTTAAATCATTTGCCAAAATAAGCCACAAGTGAAGAAATTGTGGCTTGTGGTTGTATGGTTGGCAGAAGAAGGAAAGTAGGAAATTGTACCATTGAGGGTGTCTCTTGGCTGTATGGTTGGCAGAATAAATGAGGAATCAGCGTCTAGTAGGATTCTGACCTGAAGTCTATCCGCTTGGACTGACGAGGGGTAACCATAAGCATCAGTCGATTCAAGTAAATAGAGAAGCCAAGAGACTCCCCAGCAATAGAAGCATTGATCCCTGAACCATTTACTATACTTGTTGATCCATCACAATAACCTGTCAAGAAAACAAATAAGAGGACTAAAAGAAAAACATCATACCATAAAGCAGTTTAGGCAAACACTGACCTATATATACTGTATACGCATGTGGCATACCAGAGATGCTCACATTGTGCTGCTTGATATCAGAAAGAGTAAGCAAGAAATTTCCTGGTTCAAAAGAGGCTAAAAGACATAAACTGAATCCCCGGCTCTACATACTCAAACTGGAAATCTGATACCGGTATGGACAAACCAGTCTCTTTTTCCACCACATCAGCATCGAATTCGTAAAAACCAGAAACGAGGTTTCCAAATCGATCTCTCTGGTGTAAGAAGATGTCCATTTTAGAAAACATCTGCCATGTGTTTAGCTCTGACTTCCATATGCTCACACAATTGGAAACATCCAAAGGTCCTGCTCAAACATGGCTCATAAAGAAGAGACAAAGAAAACCCCTGAAACTCAATCACCTTCCCGGCTTCAAACACATTCCTTAGTCCCATCCAAGACACAACACATACCGATGGGTACATCATCCCTTCACAAAAATTTATTAGTATAATCTCTCTGATTACTTTTAATCCAAAAATTTCGAGGAACATCAAAAAACTCAAAGAAACCTGTTTCGACTTCGAAGTGTAGCGACGAATCCAACACTTTGAAATTGTCTTCGTCTATAACGATGTTGAAGATCCCAACCATGATTGGAGTAAAATAAATCTTCCAATTTCCAATATCTTCGCCGAGATGTAGCCAAACCCCAGAAATGTACCAACTGTTGCCGATTTTGCCGTTTACAGTAACTGTGGGCTTAAACGCTCTCTGACCTAACGAAGCGTTGCCATGGTTTTCGAAATTCCCGACAACTTTGATCGAAATCGCAGCGATTTCGCCAGATTTGAACTTTCTCTTATCATCCGACCAACTGAATGTAAATTTCGGGAGCCCAGATTCTTCATCTACGGTAAAGAGAAAACACTCCAAAAAAAAATCAAAAACCCCGTCGAGTACAATTAATAATGCTAGTGAAGAGAAAAACACAAACGAACCTGTGGATTGGGAAATTGAGATCGCATTGTAGAAGAAGAAGAAGAGAGTTAACAGTTTGATAGCCATTGATTAAAAGAAGGAGAAACTGTATCATCGATTTGATGTTTTCTTTGGGGATCAACTGCTCTGATTTTTTTTTTTTTTTGGGTTTTTTGAATTGGGACATTTTTTTCTTTTTTCTTTTTATGAAATAATTTTGGGTTTTGATCGATGGATGGAAAAGCAACACGTGTCATTAGTGCAATTATTAACCGTTTGATTTATCAGTTTTTTCTTTCTTTTGAAAAAAGGGTTTATTGATTTATCAGTTTGTTCTGATCACAACATTCGGAAGTCTATAATGTTTAGATCGAGCGTCTTTATTATGTTCATGAATGTTGTTTATACGATGGTTGTCAAGTATGACATTAATTATATAGATGCTGCATGTAGACGTCTTAACTTATCTTCATCGTTAAAGTGACAAAAACGTT
Organism: Camelina sativa; assembly: GCF_000633955.1. NCBI lineage: Eukaryota > Viridiplantae > Streptophyta > Magnoliopsida > Brassicales > Brassicaceae > Camelina > Camelina sativa. Next base: position 37,510,332 of record NC_025695.1, read on the forward strand.
AACAAGATTCAGTTAACTACACTGCAACTTTAGACTCAGTTTACAGTGTTTAATATGCAAATTAAAGTTTGGTTTTCATATACATATATCTTGTATGATGAACATTTGTTTTGAGAATATGATGTAATCATCATATACATACATAATCTGATCTGATCTAATCGAATCAATGTTAACCACCACACAAGACTTTTGTTTTCCTATTAGCATTTACGTTCGGTTTCAAAACAGATCCAGGCCAAGAAACTAAAACAGTAAAACCCAAACCAATCCAGAAACCTATCGTATTGGTTTGAAGAGCCAAGTAATGACTTCAGCCTCTACCACTTTTGTTAGTCTGTTTGCATAACAAGGTTCGTTGCTGACTTAGAGGTGCTATAGCTACGACCATTGAAACAAGGAGAGCTCTTCCATAAATTTTTAGTTGACCCTTTAGCTTTCAGACAAACAAACAATGCCATGAGTTGAGAAAACAAAATTTAAACCGAGGATTGTAGGGTTTTACCCCGAAAGGAGCCCTTCCAGAAATTCTTAAAGGCTTTTACACCTATGAGGGGGTTTGGGAATAGTTTTCAACCAGCACTAGACGCGTCTCGGTTAGAACCTCACTAGCTGCGTCATTGCCCCAAGCGCAAAGATAAGTTTCATTCGACAAATGCCTCTTTCTTTAAATACCAAAACAAAACCGACCAAGTTGATGTATTTTTCCAAGACTCCATCCAAAGTAAGAGATATATACGTTTTCAAAAGTTAACATTCCTAATAAATGGAAAATGTACTTTGTTAAATAAAGTAAGAATAGCTAAATATGATTAAGACTAAAAATGGTAAAGATCGCGTGAACGCAGGCTCTTCCACTTGGGGAGACCTTAAGCTAAGCACCCCTCCTTTATGTGCAATGGAGGTCACTAGCTTAGGCCACTCGTCTTCTTGGTCACGAGTTGACCCGTCCAGGTAAGTACTTTTCTCTGCCGGCCTACATCTTGTTTTATACTCTGCTTCTTCAATTATACTTTCAGTTCTAAGCGATGTGGGATTGATATGTTCATTCTCTTAAAAAAACGACATGAGTTTAATGTTATACACATGGATGGGCCATACGTTCTCTAAGCCCATTCTAGTGGATGGGAATACTTATCAAACGTTCTTTACTAATTGAAAATATCAAAATATCATGAATCTGTGGATCGATAATAATAAAGTGTCATACATTACTAATTAACACATGGCACGGTCACTTAGAGCATCATTAGTTAATACCTCTCCTAGCATACTCTCAAATTTATTAATCATTAGGATCAAATCCGCGCTACACGAAAAAATATTTATAAATATAATTTAATATAAACATAACAAATATCAAATCTAACTTTCTCTAACATATGATTATGAAATTTACAAACCACATAACTCTTGAAAAAATCAGTGATACTATTTATTGACATATAGTGTGTACCATATATTTTAATATTGTTTCTATTAGTTAAGTATGAAAATATAATAAAGACAAATAAAGAAAAATACGATCCGTCGCAGATGAATACTACTTTTTTGCATGTATAGTATTGGTACAATAACTTTAACATTGTGCTTAATTTTTTTATTAATTACACATTAATTAAAAAGTTAGTCCATAATTTAAATAGCAAAATACGTCATATAGTTTTTCAATAAAATTTGTTTTCGTAAATATTTGGATAGTATATTTTGTGAATAAAAATTCATGTGTACCAGCTACAAAATTTGGTTAAGTCATCTACAAAAAAAATAAAAGTCTAATCATTCATCAAATGATGCATACATATAATACAATAATCGAATATATTAGAAAGGACTAAACATAATGGATAATATTATATTCAAAAATTCTAACCAACCGATTCAGTTACATTTTCGTGAGCTTCCACAATCCATTTTGCAACCAATTCACATCTGCAATAATATGGGAACAAAAGGTACAAACTAAATAATGTCCAAGAAAATACAAATACAAATGAGAAAATGTAGTAGACTTACCAATGCTTTTGATTTTCTAGAATTTGGTTAAGTCATGTATAAATGAAAGTCATTTAAGCATATAAAAATGACTTAACGGGTTAGGTTTTGTTTTTACCTTCAAAATATTATATTTTCCAATTAAACCTACAATTTCAAAGAAAAGGACTAATATTAGATTAAACAAAATGAATGAGAAAAAGTCATTTCTATATTACTAACATATTAGAAAGTGAGAATTAGAGCTTACATATGATTCGGTCAAAATCATCATCAACTTTGTAATTTGTCTCTCTTTTGTAAGTTGAGTATTCTTCTTACAATGAAGCACTTTTACCTGAATTTTCTAGGTTTGTTTGAAAGGTTTGATAGCATTGAGGCTTGTGAAACCATCATTACCAGCCATATTTTTGTCACAATTTTGCAAATAGAGTTTAGTGGGGAAAATGAGAATGATATGAGAATAGCACAACGTCATGCTAATATTTATAGTTTAGAGAACTGACTATAGGTTTAGGGTTTTGAAAATATTCTTTGAAGATTACACAGGTTTGTTAAGATCACATTCAGTTAGTATCTATTTTGTGTACATAGGTATTACCCAAATTAAAATGATTTGAACTACAACATTCCAAATTTAAATAGAATAATATATAGATAACTAACATTCCCATAAATTTTGTTTACTATTGATTAATTCATAAAATATTAAATATTCAAGATCCCTATGATTACGTAATACTTTGATATCTATGGTTTGAAATTTCCGAAATTCATTACGTTGGATTAAATTTGATTTTTTTCCAAATTAAATTTGAAAATACAACAGTATCTATGAGCGTATATTGCTTCAATATATTTTTTTTTATTAATTTCCTTTATGAAGATATGATATTGATTAGGAACTTTTGGTTGAAACGTTTATTATTTATGGCAACTACTTAAATTACAGTTTCTGCCCATAAATGATATTTCTATAATTAAAATTCCCGAAATAATTTATTTTGGTATTTTCATATTTACTAACTGATTAATATAACACTAATTTCGTTAGTTTCCTAATTTACAGGCACCAAAAATATTCTCGCAACTACAATTGTTTTGTTTTGGAAATCTATTTAAGTTTCATTTAATATTTATTATGTACGATTTAATAAGACCCAATAACCCATTTATAATTTTCGGATATTGCTCACCCCAATCCGATTACCTTGATTTCGGGTTTGTTTTTTTAATTGACCCGAAGTAATTTTGTACTTCGAAATATTATTAATACTAATTTAAGTAAAGCAACTCTAAGAGTATTTTTTCAAAATCATTCATTTATTAGAGAACCCAAACAGGATTGCTCAATTGTTTAAATAATAATTTTTAATTTTTTTTAGTAATTATCAATTTTAATAATATAAAATAACAAAACAATTATTAAACTTTTTATATTACGTAAAACTTTGGAATCTTAAACATATTTAACAAACTTTGAAATATTGAACATATTTTACAAAATTCAAAATAGTTCACATATTTTACAAAATTTGAAATATTAAACATATTAAATAAAATTCAAAATAAGATTTATTGTGCGGTTGTCCCAAATTTTTGCCAGATATGCTCAAATTTTTGTCATTTGTGTATTATGAACGTCATTTCGAATGCCCATCATATTATTTATAGTTGTTGGCATATCTGTAGAATACGATAAATCGACATGAGAAGTTCCGCTTCCTTCTCCGTGATAGAACTCCGAGGGATAGTAGAATTTGTATTCATGTCGTTCGTCTTCCACTATCATGTTATGCAGGATGATACATGCTATCATTATTTTTCCTATTTTTCCTTTATCCCAAAAAAGTGCGGGATTTTTTACGATTGCAAATCGTGCTTGCAAGACTCCAAATGCACGCTCTACATCTTTACGACATGCTTCTTGATTTTGAGCAAAGAGTTTTGCTTTTCGGCCACGTGGAAGTGTAATGGATTGGATGAAAGTTGCCATTTCGGATAGATACCGTCAGTGAGGTAGTACGCCTTATTGTATTGTCGTCCATTGACAACGTATGTAACTCTCAGACCTCGGCCCCTAGGATATGATCAAACACCGGTGAGCGGTCCAAAACATTGATATCATTTAACGTACCTGGTGGTCCAAAAAATGCGTGCCAAATCCATAAATCTTGTGATGCCACAGCCTCTAGTACGATTGTCGGTTTTCCAGATCCACGTGAATATTGTCCTTTCCACGCAGTGAGACAATTCTTCCACTCCCACTGCATACAATCTGTGCTCCCTACCATTCCGGGGAAACCGCAATGTTCTCCAATATTCATCAATCGTTGGAGGTCTTCCGTTGTAGGTCTTCTGAGATACTCGTCTCCAAACAGATTTATAACTCCCTCAACAAAATGTAGAAGGCATTTGTGGGCGGTTGTTTCAGCGAGTCGTAAATATTCATCCACCGCATCTGCCGCACATCCGTATGCCATCATACAGATAGCTGACGTACATTTTTGAAGTGCAGAAAGACCGAGCCTTCCAGAAGCATCTCGCGTTTGTCTAAAGTATGAGACTCCATTCTCAATAGGATTAACAATACGAATGAACAATGGTTTATTCATTCTAAAGCGACGGCGGAACATAGCTTGAGTATAAGTTGGATTATCACTAAAATAATCATTCCATAACCGAGTGTGGCCTTCTTCGCGGTCTCTATTAATGTGCATTCTTCGGATTATTGGAGCTGGTGGTACTGTCGGGTGAGTGTAGTGGTATTGAATCTCATCCACTAAACTATCAACCTCCTCCTCTACCATTTCTTCAATTTCATGATCAGAACTCCAATTAAACATTTTTTATGAGAAGTTTGGTTTATTTTGAAATGGATTTTGGTTTTTGATGTAAGGGTTTATGTAAATGTGTTTTGGCTTATGACACTTTGGGTTTGTTGTTGAATATTAAACAACAAGAAATGAAGAGAAGAGAAATGTAGAAGAAGAATCGAATGAGGATGAGTATAGAAGTGAAGTAGTTTTAAACTGATGTGTTATATAGACCAAAGACAACATACACGGCTCAAGAAAACAAAACCCATTCACGGCTTGAAGTACATGATAGCAAAACCTATTCACGGGTTGGACAAAAACCAAAAGTGTTCTCATAAAAAAGTCATACAAACCTTACAAAAGATAATCAACACTACAGTGGACACTACATACCAAAAGATAAGCAACATGTGACCATAAAAAACAAGAGAACAACACACGGGTTGAACACTGTCCCCTTCGTGATTGCACTCGCTACTTGTTTCCTTCCCCGTGACAACGAGACAGCTTAATATTTGTCCTCAAAAACCTGAAACAAACGAATAAAACACCACGGTATAATTAGTCTAGGCTCCAACAAAAGACAACACAACAAGAGACATACAATCTAACAGAATAAACAAAAGAACAACACCTAGATGTTTGTCACCATCTGGCCTATGAGTTTGTCCCTAAGTGTAACTTTAGCGGGTGTTAGTTCACCCTTGTTAATAAGGCTGTCTAGCAATCTCATTTTGGCATGTCTCTCCTTAGCGGCTTGTTCTTGCTCCTTTATTGCTATGATCTTATCTAACTTAGCCACAAAACCATCCTTCACATCAACAATCACTTTCGGTTTCTTCCCTTTTCTCTTAGAAGCTTTAACCCGCGGAGGCCTCATCTTAGCTCCATCATTGCACTCTCCGGGTGAGTATGCTCCTTCTGAAGTGAGTTTAGTCCGCCTATGGCTACACTCCTCCGTGATCCATTTCTGATCATGCTTCAATTCCCTCCAGCAATGTCCTAGCAGAAATGGCTTGTCCATGTCGTTCTTGAAAAGCTCATACGCCATGCTCAATACGTCATCTTTTGATTCTCCACTCTTTCTACTTGAACTCGCTTGTGCGTAACACCCCACAAACTTATTGACCGAGTGATTTATCTTGTTCCACCTAGCCTTACATTGTGAAGGCCCTCTTGCTATTGAACCAGATGAGCGATCGTTTGCTTTGTAGTAGTCAGCAACCCTCTTCCAGAAACTTTGAAGCTGCTGCTCATTACTTACAACTGGATCATTGCTTGTGTTTAACCAAGCGCTTATGAGATTGACATCCTCCTCTGCAATCCACCGCTTTCTAATTCCTCTTCCTCCGTCTTCTTCATTCTCATCAACTGTTAACTCGATACAGTCTTCAGAGTCAGATGATGGGCTAAAGTGAAGTGGCATAGAAGAGAATCCAGGACTAAAGTGTACAGGTTGAGAAGAGAAGGTAGAGGTAAAGTGGACAGGCTGAAAAGAGAAGGTAGAGTTAAAGTGGACAGACTGAGAAGAGGATGTATTTGGAAGAATCGGATTATCAGAACTGTTGGAGTCTTTTTGAGAATTCATAAGATCAACAAAACATGTATGTGGAAAACGATTAAGGTTTCTAGGATCCATTGCTTATGTTAGTGAAAGCTGATGTAAAACAAAAAGGGTTTGTAGAGAAAAAGTTAATGGTTTAGGTTAGTTGGTAAGGTGAAGTTTACTTTTAAACCAAGTGGATTAAGGTTTTCAAATTTAAGTTTTTACCTACACTACAACAACCACAAATTTATTACATTAAAACAACCTACAAATCCTACAACATCAAACAATAAGTTTGATGTTGAAGCATTCATCAATGACTGACTTGACAAGTATCTTCCTAATAAAGTACTAACCATATTTAATACAACCAACAAACAAAAAGCAATCATCAATGACTGACTCGACTCAAACAATTGATCAAAACTTAAACAATTGATCAAGACTTGAACACTTTAAGAAAAATAAAAGACAAACGGGTTTCGAAAAAGACTTAAACACTTGAGGAAATAAAACAACAACACACGGTTTCATCACTTATGAAAGCAATAAGACCAAACCTTTTCACACAATTTTATACAAAACATCAAACATTCAAACAATCAAATACAACAACAATGGTTCAACAAACTATAACACAAAGACAAACATAACACTTCAAGCATATAAACACAAACAAAATCTAACAGACAAACTCATTCCAACACAGAAACTCAAACCAAATCTAACAACAACATTTGAAAGAATCGGATTCCATACCTTTCAAATAAGAGAATCCAACCACTGTGTCCACTTCATGAATACCACTCTTTAACATTTAACCTCGCACAAAACATGACAAAAGAGTCAATATTAATCACACAATTACTTATACAAAAGATAAAACTAAAACATTCTACCCTTAAGTAAGAACAACAAACGGCTTCACTCTACAAGCTATAACAAGAAAGATAAACATATCTAATCACATAAAAGACAATCAGACAATAAATCGATTAAAGCTCATAACCGTAAACCCTCCAAACAAATCTCTCAAACAATTGAACATCAAACAAATCTCACAATATACGCCTAATAAGTCAAATCGACAGAAAACATTCACCATTCTAACAATCAATCTAATTAATCTGAAACCCTAACAACTAAAGACCACCCGATATGAATCAACATAACATGCAATAAATCGGAAAATGAAAAGACCAACCTTCTCTTTGCGATTCGTTAGCTAGTGGCCCTCGCTGTTCGCTGTACGCCACCAGAAGAAACCTCCCCCGTCCTTGTCCCACCAAATGGAACCTCCACCGTCGTTGTCCCGCCAAACGAAACCTCCACCGTCGATTTGACTTTAACACCCAACCGTCAAATCAACAATAGACACCAATCTGGAATCCAAAAGCCTCTGGGTGACCATCAACCAACCAGTTTAAGCCAAAAAATTCAATGGATTCGACGTGAATCCATTGATTTTTCCGATTACATATGAATCGCGTGTTCTCTCGCCAGAGTTTTTGAGAGAGAAGAGAGAGAGAGACATAAGGGAAGAAAGGGAAAAGAAAATGAAGAAAAAATAAAAAAAACGGTTTTATATTTACGAAACCACAATTCAGGAGCCGCCACGTAACGCTCCTAAAGGGTTGCTCAAAATCCTTCCGACAGCAACGGTTCTCCGTTTATGGACCCATATATGGGTTGTTTATTATTAATTTGCGGCCCAAATCCAAGAGTAACTTAGTGAGTACCCCTTACTAATGATGGTCTTACTTTTTCTCCTGATGTTCACTCACTCATATGATAATGCATTTTTGGCACTATTTTCTGTGTTTGGAGGAGATGGAATTCACTTCTCAGCTACACAGCTCGATGTCCCTGAAGTTACTGAACTTAAAGTGCAAAGTCCAACTCAAGGTGTGTGAATATTTGCATAGGAAGTTGACTACACAATGAAGTATGCGAGGTGCTCATAATTTTGCCAAAGTCTCTTTGGACTTCGACTGGTTCATTCTTGTTTACTGGCTTGAAACCCATTTTAAACCGGGACCAGGCCAAACTAACTTTTTCTTCTCCTTCTCTTTTGCCTTTTGAATGTTTTCGATTCCTTGTGTTTTCTTTTTTTTGAATGGTTAGAGACTTAGAGTAATCTCAACTGCATTACATCTGCCTTGACCTTTCTTAGTTCTGTTAGCGTATATAGCACAAATATGAACGTACGTATTGTTGGAGATGGATCCGGTTATCTTCTGGTTCACTTATGGTTAAGAAGACTTGGTCATCAAGTTGGTCGTGAATCTCTCGAGATCAGCTGAGTGATTTAGTTTCCTTAATATGCAGAAATCTGATTTGTACTGATTGTTTTTGTGTTTATATACGTATGTAGATCGAACATCAATAATATACAGAAAACATTTGATCCTCTGTTTGTTCACGTATTATTGTCTCCTTGTTGACTGTTGTTAAATTTTCATTTCAAACTCCATCCACTCAAATGCTCACACGTTAAGTTGTTTTTATTTCCGCTTTCCCCATTGATATTAGTTTGTCCAATAATAACAAACTCATAATTGTGGTGTCAAGTTTACGATTAAGCATTTTACTTTATTCTTGCGAACCTGGCCGTGTGAATTGACAGAGATCGATCGGTAAGGGTTTAACAAAAAAAAAAATTAATTGTAGACAAAATTGCTCAAGCGAACGTGTTGATGTAGACAAAAAAAAAAAAAAAAAAAAAAAAAAAAAAAAAAAAAAAAAAAAAGAAAAAAANCACGTGTTAAGCAAGACACGTCATGAATCGTGATGGTACGAACGGAAGGTATATGAAGTCTCTGAGGTAAAAAACGTCAAACCTCAAAGGTCTTAGTATTTGTTAACAACAAAGGAAACAAAACATATTGTGTGTCTCTCTCCTTATCTCCTGCCCACCTATCTCCTTCGGGCTTACTTTCACTACACCCAAATATGTATATTGTTTCTTGGCTAATGTATCTATTAATTAGATTTACCGTTTCTCCATTTACTAATTTTAACCGGAACATAAATTCTTTTGCATACAAAATTTCTAGATATATATATGGTCATACAAATTTTCTGAAATTAGGCAACTCAGTTTCATCACCGCTTCACCATATAACTAAAAATTATTGATGTCAAATTTAGTTATTAGAACAAATAGTTAAAATTACTTTCTTTTCTGTTAGTGGATTAATCATATGCCACATTTGTTTTGAATCTCAATGATATTATGTTTTTGAAAATGTGACAGTGATGTTTGTTTCATTTCAAACCTCATTAAACATATACTAGCTGCTTTATTACACTGCCAACATGTAAACATTAATTTGGATTGAGAATGCAGAATAATATATTTCCATTTAAAGGTTTCTGAAAGTATGGGATTAAAGCTTTAGTTGTTGTGAAAGATAATTAAGGTGAAGAAAAGAAGCGAGAAGGCCACAAGGACACTAATATGATGCCTATTTTGGTTATGGGTACACATGCACATGCTTGCACATGTGTTCCGGCCAATAAACTCTTGTTTTTCCATGTGGTTCGGTATCTCTATATACACTCATGCACCCAATATATCTTACACGTCATGGTCATAGCCATCGCATCCGTTGAAGTCGTCATCATCCAATTTATGAATCCATTCGCTTCAATAATGCAAACCTTGGTTTCCATAAAGTTTTACATTCTCTCCTTAATTGTCTAATGAAGACACTTGTATTAATGTATAACAAACATACATATAGATATGGAAACAATTTGTAATAAAAGAAGACAGAAACGGAGATACAGTATGAAGAACCAAAAATATTGCTGTTAGTATAGTATCCCTTCTTCGCATTTTACAATAATTTGATCGACATCAGGTGAAACGACGTTTTTACCCACCAAGTCATGAGCCTTCAGAGACTCTTTGTTCCAATCTGTGTTATAGACAACGGTCAAAATAGAGATTGCACAAGCTAGCTGTGCCCCAAGCAATCCATAACATAGGCCCATGAAGCCTAAACCCGACACAAACGCTAAAACAACGGCCACGGGTGCTCCAACTACATAAAAGGCGTAGAAATTAATCTTAGCTCCTACACGTGGCCTCGCGCTGCCACGTAGGATCCCACAGCTAATGGTTTGAGGACAGTTGGCAAGCTCACAAGCTCCTATCACCGGAAGAACCGCCGCCGTCAGCTCGAGGACTACTCCGTCCGCCGTGAAAACTCTCCCCCATGCGTCTCTCCCCACGGTGGTCCCCACAAGTCCAAATACTGACACGGCCAAGGCGGCCCCAACCGCTACAGTCGCCGCGGTACGTGCTTTCTCCGGCCGTCCTGCTCCTAACTCGTTGCTTACCCTTGTGGAGACCGCGGCAGAGAGGGCCGTCGGGATTGTATACATCAATGACGTTGTTTGGATCACGATGGCGGCTGTTGCAAGCGCCACCTTCGGCTCGGGGAGATATCCAGCGAGGACCGTCATGAACTCGTACCACCACCACTCCAAACAAACTGCCATACAGCTCGGGACAGCGAATTTGACCAGCGTTGTCCACACTTCATCTTCACCGGGGTCTCTCAAACCTGACAGCATCAACGGCGTATCAAGACAAAGAGACTTAGAACTGGTTTTGTCGTTTTCGTTGTCGTTGTTGTTTTCCAAGTAGATGTAGCAAAGGAGAAGCGACAAGGAGATGAAGTTGGTCAGAAAAGAAGAGACGGCGACTCCGGCGACTCCGAGAGAGACGTAAAACGTGAAGAAAGCGGTAATGGGAAGATGTAAAAGGACGGAGACTAACGTGCACCACATCAAAGGCCAAGTGGTACCTTTACAACGTAAGTAAATACGTAAAGGATGAAGGAAGCTATTAGCAAGAAGATCAGGCAAAGAGAAGGTGCAATAGAGAGATGCCACACGTGTGATGTCATGTTGTTGGCGGAGCATTAACATTAGAGGCGTGAGGTTTAGCCAGAGGAGTGAGATGGGAAGAGAAGCTAAAAGAAGGAGTAAGATGGTTCGCTTGAGGGTTAAGGAAGCGAGTGAAGGGTTTTTGGAACCGATGGCTTGACCACAAAGTGGTTCCATACCAGTGGCTAAACCGGAGAGGACGGAGTAACCGGTTATGTTGGTGAAACCGACGGCTAAGGCTCCTCCAGCGAGCTCGAGACTACCGAGCCGGCCCATACACACGACGGAAGTCATGTTCTTTAGGTAGTTTAATATGCTCATGGCGGCCACCGGGAAACTTATGTCCCAAATCCTCTTCATCTCCTCCACCACCTTTTAAATATTTTAAATGACAAAAATAAATAAATAATGAGAAGAGATATTTGAAAGACTCTAGCTGAGGGAGAAGTGTACCGAGAATATAAATTTTAGATATAATACCTCGGGATTTATGAGACGTGAGTCTTCTTCGACCACCATTGTTAGAATTTGTTTCGATTGAGATGAGAGATTTATAAAATATATATGAAGAGAAGATGCCGTTTTATAAAGATCTTTTTTTGTTTTGTTTAGTAACGTGGGGTTTGAGTTTGGCATGGGTTTTTTTTTTTTTTTTTTTTTTTTTTTTTTTTTTTGCNGTGATGTCATTATTTATATAACATTTTTATGTGAACTCTAATGTATAAGTATTAGATTATTAGTATATACAAGAATATAAATACAAACTACGTACGTATAGTTTGAGAAAAAAGTATGACTAAAATCAAAACGATCTTTATTAAAATTCGAGACGACTCTATCCTAAATTTTATTAAACAACAGAATTTATTGACCTAAAAAAAAGTACGAATCCAAATCTGATTTTGTCGTACAAAAGTGTCACATAAACAAACGAAAGTATAGGCATGTGGATTTTAAAAGAACAAAAATAGAACAAAACTCAAATCAAATTTCTTCTCAACATTCTGATCAAATTAGTACAAAGTTCCATTATTGATTATTGTTGATGTTTTGTGTTTGTGTGTTTACGATGATGAAAAAACAGAGTAAGAAAGTAATACTTTTATTGATCTAAAATTTGAATGTATTACAGATTCGATTGTGTTGTGATACAAAGACTCGATCTATGCTTATATGAACCGAACCATTATGTTGTGTGATAACAGACACAACTTTTTGATCAAAAGACACAACTGTAAAACTGAACAACTTGTATCCCTTAATCAAATAACTAACTTATATAAATGTGTTGTGTTATGTAAATGTGTTATATTATGTAAATGTGTTGTGATGCGAGATTTGATTATGCTTCAACATTCCCCCTTAATCATATCTCGGCTTCACTCCAAGCTTTCTTCTAAGCTTTTCAAACCTTGTAACACTTAAAGCCTTGGTAAGTATATCCGCGAGTTGATCTTCACATTTGCAATACTCAAGTTGAATGAGTCATTTGTGCTCAGCTTCTCTCACGTAATGATACTTGATCTCTATGTGTTTTGTTCTTTGATGCTGCACCGGATTCCTTCCAATTGCTATTGCAGACTTGTTGTCACAGAAGATGGGAGTCCCTTCTTCAAGCTTTAAACCGAAGTCTTCTAATAGTCTTTGTAACCATATGGCTTGATTTGTTGCTGCACATACTGCGATGTACTCTGCTTCCATCGTTGATTGAGCCACTGTTTGCTGCTTACATGACTGCCAACAAAACATAGTTGATCCAAGACTAAAAACATAGCATGTGGTGCTTTTCTTGTCTTCAGGACAACCACCCCAATCACTATCCGAGTAAGCTATTAACCTTGGTTTCTCTTTTCTTGTAAAGAATACGCCAAAGCTTGAGGTTCCCTTGACGTATCTTAACACCCTTTTGGCTTCTTGATAATGCTTCATGCGTGGTGATGACATGTATCTTGATAGATAGGAGCTTGCATACATCACATCAGGTCTTGATGCACACAAGTACAAAAGTCCTCCAACAATGCTTCGATACTTCAATGGATCTCCAAATTCTTTGTCTTCATCTTCTCCTCCTTTTCTTTTTTTTTTGTGGTGTAATTGGAGTGCTCACACTCTTGCTTTCCTTCATCCCAAACTTATCAATAAGTTTGTTTGCATATTTTTCTTGTGAAAGAAATATGCCACGATCATCTTGGATCACTTCCATCCCAAGGAAGTAGTTCAGCAAACCAAGATCAGTCATCTCAAATTCGCTCTTCATGTTCTCCTTGAATGTGTTGATGAGTTGAACATTGTTTCCGGTGATGATGAGATCATCGACGTATAAGCTAAC
>NC_025695.1:37525556-37540160 GCF_000633955.1 Camelina sativa
CATCATTCATACTTCTTTCAAAACCATTTTGAATGAAGTAAGAATCTATTCTCCCATACCATGCTCTTGGGGCTTGTTTAAGACCATATAAAGCTTTGTAGAGCTTTAACACCTTTTCTTCTTTGCCTTCTATCACAAACCCAGGTGGTTGTGTGACATAAACTTCTTCTTCAAGCTCTCCGTTTAGAAATGCAGACTTCACATCCATTTGATACAATCTCCACTCTATTTGAGTTGCATACGCAAGTAAAGCTCTTATTGTATCATATCTTGAGACAGAGGCAAAAGTCTCAAGATAATCGATTCCATATTCTTGAGAAAAATCTCTTACAACTAGCCGTCCCTTGTGCTTGATGTGATTTCCACTTGCATCCGTCTTGATCTTATAAATCTACTTCACGCTTATAGCATTCTTCTTATCTGGCTTGTCTACTAGTTTCCATGTTCTGCTTTTCTCGATCATTTCTATATCCTCGCTCATGGCCCTTCTCCACTCTTCATCATCACAAGCTTCATTATAAGTTTGTGGTTCTTCATGAGCAAGAAGACAAACTTCTATGACGTGAGCTGCTTCTTTGAGAACCACCTTTTGTGTATTTTTCATGAGTTCCTTCACAGATCTGTATCTCTTTGGAGATTCTGAGCTGTCTTCTTCTTCATTGCTCACATGATCATTGGTTGGAGACAAAACTGGGCTGGAGGTTTCTCTTTCTTCATTGTTCGCATGATCATTGATTTGAGACAGAACAGGACTGGAGGTTTCTCCTCGTTGATCTCTTGACTCTTGTATGTCGTTGATGGGTAAGACAACGATCTTATTGACTTCCTCTTGTCTATCCCAACTCCACTTCTTATTCTCTTCAAACTCCACATCTCTCGACACTTCAATTTTTTCATTCTCCAAGATGAGGATTCTATAGCCTTTAGATTGATTGCTATAGCCAACAAGAATCCCACGCTTTGCCTTAGCGTCTAGTTTTCTCCTTTTCTGATCTGGAATATGCACATAACATATGCTTCCAAACATCTTCAAGTGTGACACGTTTGGCTTGTGTCCACACCACTTCTCCATTGGCGTCATGTCTTCTTCGATTGCTTTTGATGGTAGACGGTTTTGTAGATAAGCCGAAGTATATACCGCTTCTGCCCATAACTTAAGTGGTAATCCTTGCTCCACAAGCATTGCTCTTGCCATCTCCATCAAGGATCTGTTCTTCCATTCTGCTGCATCGTTTTGTTGTGGTGAGTAAGGCAAAGTCACTTGCCTATTAATTCCTTCTTCTTCACAAAATTGGTTGAATTCTTGTGAAGTGAATTCACCACCTCCATCGGATCTCAACGTCTTGATGGTACAATCTGATTGCTTCTCCACCATCGCTTTGAACTTCTTGAATAATAAGAAAGTCTCCGATTTTTGTTTTAGGAAGTATACCCAACACATATGAGTATAGTCATCCAGAAACAATAGAAAATAACGGCTTCCATCAAGTGATTGGTGCTGCATCGGCCCACATACATCTGTATGCACAATCTCAAGCTTCTCTTTTGTCTTCGTTTGAGATTATTTTGGAAAGCTTTTGGGTGACTGCTTCCCAAGGTTACATGCCTCATACACTTCCTTCTTGACTTTAAAACTTGGTAACCCCTTTACCAAGTCCTTGTCTTGCATTTGTTGCAAACGCTTGTTGCTTACATGGCCAAGTCTCTTGTGCCATGTTTCCTCCATTTGTGGCATTTGCCGTCATGGCTTCTTCTTCTACTGAACTCAACTTGATCTTGAAGTTTTTGTTCGTCATTTGAATATCCATGATCTCCTTGCCATTTGCATCTTGGATGATGCATCTCTTGTCTTGAAAACGTACTTGATAGCCACTTGAGATGATTTGAGGAACACTTAGTAGGTTCTTCTCCAAACCAGGCACTAAGAAAACATTTTTGATGATTCTTTTGCCATGGCTAGTCATGACGGTAATATCTCCTTTACCGGCTGTCATGAATATGTCTCCATTTCCGACTCTAATCGGCATTTTGATACTTCTGTTGATATTTGAGAAGTATCGCTCTTCTTTCGTCATATGTTTTGTGCAGCCACTGTCCACCAACCAAACATCTGCTCATAATGTTGTTGTTGATTCCTCACTTGCACTAAACAACATATGATCTTCAGTTAAGCCTTCTTCTTCTTCAAGACTTACATGTGCTCTCTCTTTGTTCTTTGAGCGACATTCATTGGAGTAGTGGCCCATCTTGCCACACTTGCAACACTTGATGTTACTTTTCTCATTTTTGCTATGATCATCTTTCTTCGGTTTGTTTCGACACTCTTCTTCTGTGTGGTTGTTGCTCTTGTGAAAACCACACCACTTCTTGTCATGATTGGCATGGTGTTTGGTATTGAAACTTTAAAACCGGATTATCTTCCTTTTGAGCGAACATAGAATGCTCCCTCATTTGTGCTTTCCTCTCTTGTTGATAACCTTGCTTCGTGAGCTTTCAGAATACCAATTAGCTTTGTCATTGTTGTTGAAGTCAAATCGCTAGTTTGCTCCAAAACACTAACAATGCTATCAAACTTGGCTGGGAGAGAATGAGTATCTTTTGGACAAGGTGAATGTCGGTTTTCTTTTCACCATGATAAGTTAATTGATTTTCCAAACAATTAACTTATCGGTGAAAGTCTTGATATCTCCGTTATCATACATCTTCAGATTTTCATACCCCCTACGCAACGTTTGTAGTTTGATCAAACGAACTTGAGAAGATCCTTGGTACTCTGTCTTCAATGCATCCCATGCCTCTTTTGATGTTGTTGCTGCCGTAATCTGAGAGAAGATTTGATCTGTTACAACAGTTTGCAAAATTTGCAGTGCCGACGTATCATTCGCCTCTGCTTCTCCGGTCCAGCCGGCACGCCTTCTTCAACCACCGACCATAGTTTTTTGGTTCGAAATATGGTTGTCATCTTGATGCTCCAGAAGTCGTACTTCTCCCCATTGAATATAGGGATCACTTGATGTGAGGAGCCTTGCATCGTCTCTGCTTTTTGCTGATGACGATACGATCTCTTTTGTTCTCTTTTTTAGTGTTTTCTCTCTGGTCCTCTCAATCGCAAAGCTCTGATACCATGTTTATGTTTTGTGTTTGTGTGTTTACGATGATGAAAAAACAGAGTAAGAAAGTAATACTTTTATTGATCTGAAATTTGAATGTATTACAGACTCGATTGTGTTGTGATACAAAGACTCGATCTATACTTATATGAACCGAACCATTGTGTTGTGTGATAATAGACCAGACACAACTTTTTGATCAAAAGACACAACTATAAAACAGAACAACTTGTATCCCTTAATCAAATAACTAACTTATATAAATGTGTTGTGTTATGTAAATGTGTTATGTTATGTATATGTGTTGTGATGCGAGATTTGATTATGCTTCAACAATTATATCTTTTATTTAATCATCAAGTCTTCTAGAAGTAGTTTTGGTTAAGAAACTGAGAATAAATATTTTTCTTTGATCATCGAAATTACTTCACAAAAAATATTTACTCTCAGTTTCTTATCAAAACTATTACACGAAAAATATTCTCGAAACTATTTCACAAAAAATATTTACTCTCAATAAAAATAAGGATTCTAAATTAATGTTAGGAAATAACTAATCTCGAATTTCATATTTTCATAGCGTTTTACCAATAAAAATGTATATATACACATTTATCGTGAACGAGCTGTGGTTCCAAAAAAGAAGAAGAAAAACAATAAGTTACTCTTCCGACAAAACAATTGTTCAAGAATCGAATCTGCATCTGTTCCAAAAAAAAAAAACAATTCGCCCATAGATTAAGAAAGTAATTTATAAATTGATGATGTTTAATTACAAAGGAAGAAAAACTACTGTAAGTTTCTTTGAAACATGAAATCGGGCGTCTCTATTTAATTTGACACTGTGTGGTTACAAAAAACTATGCATAAAATTTGTTTTCCTCTAAAATAAAATGTGATGAAGACAATTTTCTGATGAAGCTCAAACTAAAAGATATTAGTCGAAAGTGATATGATTGGTCCATCAGTCTAGAAATGAAACTAGTTAGAATTAGGTATAGCGCAATGTCTTGTCTCCCTCTCACTGTAATTATCAACCCGAAATCGACTTGAAAATTATGTATACCTTTCCTTTCTCTTTTCTCCTTTTTCCTTCTTATTCCCACTCCACTCCTTATAACTAGTGACATTTTATATCTTGTCTCTGCTTACGTGGAAATATGATCATCATGTTCATGACCATCGAAAACAATATACGTATATGTGTGTACATTTGATAGCCCATGTGTGGTTTTATTAAGATGAGAAATTTTGATGACATAAGTTTCAAAATTATAAACTATTGAAAGATAGTATGGATGTTTTCTGCAAGGACTTTTTACTAAGTTTTAGTGACGAATTTTGGCATATAAAAGTTTTCTAAAAATTATAACTCAGCAGATTTTCTAAGAATTGTTTTTGAAATTATTTAGACTTCTAGACGACTATTAAAGTTTTATAGAGACATAAAAACGTGACATAGTTCAAGCTAAAGAGAATAAGTTTCCGGTCACTGAAAATCGAATCCATGGAAAAATAATTTAAGGCTTTTTCCATTGAGTAACTGATACTCGATTACTAGTGACTAAAAGTGAAAGAGGTTATTATAATAAATCATTTTCCCTGTGTTTATAAATAATATGTAATTGGGAAGTGTCTTTAGTCAACTGGTTACATCACTATCTT
Organism: Camelina sativa; assembly: GCF_000633955.1. Classification (NCBI taxonomy): domain Eukaryota; kingdom Viridiplantae; phylum Streptophyta; class Magnoliopsida; order Brassicales; family Brassicaceae; genus Camelina; species Camelina sativa. The sequence goes on from NC_025695.1 coordinate 37,530,332, forward strand.
GAGACCGATTCCACCGGAATAATTCTACTAAATTGTGTTATCCTGCATTATATGAATTGACTACGAATCAGACTTTATCGATTCAATAATAACAAATATATATATATGCAACTAAAAAAACATAAATATTCATATACTGGTCAGTAAAAATTTAGATTTGCATATCGATCATCTTTATATAAAACTTCCAATTATTTGGCCACAATATATAATTCTTTAGAGTGTAATGAATTATATATTGTAATCACGAGGTGGTAAGCTAATGGTTCTACTTTGGTGGAAGAATTTTCTTACTATGCAAGGAATTGATTCTTTGGAAACGTTGGATAGTCTCGGATCGCTCCTCCAAAATTTATCCAGAATTACTAAAATATATATATATATATATATATATATATATATATATATATATATACTATTACTCCTACCGTCAATTTTCACACACATGAATCATGCATGCGTTATACGACTATATATAGTGCATGCGTAAATCTATATAAAGATGTGTAAAAAAGAATAGAAAATCGTAAATACGAGCAGAAGAAAGTTGTGTAAATCGTGGGGGAAACTAACTGAAATGATCAAAGACAAGTAGCTAGTGAACGAGCAGTACCAATAGAGAAAGAGTTTGTAATTGTTCCCCATTACAAAGGAAACATATCTTCTCTCCTTTCGTTGCTTAATATCCTCTTTGGCTCTTCGTTTGCTTTTTCGCACGTGCCTATTTTCTCTTACTACAATCTCCATCGTTGATCTCGATCAATGCACTACTTTTAACCTACACGTAACACATTTACACATGCATGGACATATGCCTAACCTATACCCCTCTCTATACTGTATACATCGTTTTGTTTGTGGTAAGAACGTTTTCTACATTGTAATCTCCAATAGCAGCAAGCCATCGTTTTTTTCTTCCCCACTCGTTGTTTGCTATTTAAAAAAAAATGCTTTCTAATAATTTATGCTATCTGTTGATTCATATTTTGTTTTGATAAATGTGTGAACTTTCATCAAATGAAAAGGTTTGAAGAAGTTACAAACTTACAATAGTCTTGAGAATACAAAGATTGTTCCTTGTTGCCAAAAAAAAATTAAAACAAGAAAGAATATGTTAAAAGGAAATATGAGTAGAAAACAATCTATTAATACTTTAGCCAAACTCTCATAAGGTATTTCAATTGCTCGCGTCTTTTCTTCACCATAACTGCATCACGAACTTATTTGTTTAGGACCTTGAATGAAGCATGATTCTTCGTGGTAATCTTGTTGTGTGATACCGGTTGTTTCTCTCCTGCGCAAAGAGTCTCCCAAAAGTTCGAGGTGAGCAAGAGTCTTTATGTTGATTCAATTTTGATTATTTGATAAGCTATATATGTGTTGATTCATGTTGATTATATGATACTATCTTCATATCTAACTTAAGAAGTTATTTATAATATCACAAATAGATATGCTGAGAGCTACCTACGCAACTTGTGCAAGTATAGATATAATTTAGCTATAAACTATGACCCACATGCATAATCAAAAACAGATTTGTCGATTATATTCAGTTTAATCAGGTAGTGCTCTCCTTCTTGAGTGAGTATTGCAAGCTCGTAGTTGCCTCACAAAATCAGCTTTCTTGATTATGGCCAACATCATAGTTTTCCATTGTCTCGAATAAAGCCTTCTTATTCGGCACTCAGTTGATAATTAACATGAAAGTAAAAAAAAAAAAAACTATAATCTCAATATTTAGTGTGTCCACTAAAGCCATGTTCTGGTCGAAGATTACAATGAATTCTCGTCTCCTATCTTCACATACCTCTTTTGCCAAAAAAAAAGAAAAAAAAAAACAAACAAACAAACAAAAAAAATCCTCACATACCCCTTGAAAACCATTTTCGCCGCCCTTAGATTGTATACAGTCAAAACTTTTATTTCAAAAGGAGTGTATTATTAATTAGATTTCAATCAATATAAAAGGTTTACAATATTACCAAACTCTTAGAATAAGGTTTTAAAAACAAAGATATGAAAAATGATCCATTTTAGCTAGATTTCTCCAATGATTAAAGTATAAATTTCGATAAACTATAATACTGTATCAAAAAAGTGAATTATGAACCGAAAAAGTGAAAGTGAAACATTTCTTTCAACTAGATTATATTTTCTAATGTTTCGTTGATATTTTATGTGAGTTAGTTTCTCCTCCTATTAGTATTAGTTTGATGAATCACGACCATTTTATTTTCCCCGACATTTGAGTTTGATATATTTATCAGTATCTGCTTTTGTTGCATGCATCCATAGTCCCACTTGATTTAATTGCAATCAAAGCAAAAGACTTTTGTGCATATATAATTCACATTCATGTATGTGTAAGTCAGTAAGTGACTATAATATAGTTTGTCATAGATTCTTTTTACACCATAGGAATAATTTGTAACTGGTTATATACATTCAAGTAAAATATTAATACAATCAGTTATGTCCAAACACAATAGTATATAAATTTATCTTAACATTTTTGAAGTACATTTTTGTGTCATCTTCTCTTATCTTTGTATCCAAACAAGTCTCAACTAAATTATCTACAATCCTTACAACCAAACACAATCATTTCCTTATTTGATAATATTAATTTCCTAAAATATATCTATCTAATTTAAATCAATATGTTAGATTAAAATATAATTTTCCTTTCATTTTTATTTAATATTATATTTAATTATTTTAATTACTATTTAATACATAAAGTTAATAAAAGCTTAGATTTTTTTAGCATATAATGTAATTTGAATTTTTATAAACAGATATATATTAAAAATTGTCTTAGGATATTTGTAACCAAACAAGTATATCCACATATAGAGCTCGGAATACATTTTTGGAGTACAATAGGGTGTCATCACTTTTTGCCAACTTCGGGTCGGGTTTTTAACTAAAATTATAACCGATTCAATTATCCGGATCCTCCTTAAGATTGCCGAATATTTTGGGCCGGTTTTTAATCCATAGCGTACTTATTTACATCCAATTAATATTAATTAATGCCCATTGTATCTTAGGAAAGATCTAATTTGCATGCCGAATTTTTAGGGCCGAGTTTGACAAAAATAATTGATAACCCAAATTATGTAATCACATCCCTATAATATAGCAACTAATTTAAGATGAATACATCTTAGAAAATATCTAATTTGCGTTTAATAAACGATTACATATTTGGTAAGATCTTATTAGCATTAAATGTACACTATTAATCCAATAATATCAATTGAGAATTATAATAAGAATATGTCAGATCATTCATTCCTAAATCATAACTAACAAATCATAAAATGTATATTCTCAACTTGCGAATCAAGAGTTTCTACAAAACTCTACTTACAACCGTTAACAGTATATATATCAACAAAATAATAGATCCGTAGTGTACCACGAGATAAATCCTAGTTCTAAATACTATTACTAGAACTGTGATCCGTCGTTTATTAGATTAATTAAACAAATGTTTTCAAATTTAAGGAAATAGCATACGAGTAAATTGTGATTAACTAATAATAGTGACTCAAACTTTTGCACAAAATTAATACTCTAAAATCAAAATAAATACTGGACTTTGTAAATATGATGGATAATAGTATCCTTGATGGAGTATAAATGGAACCGAGTATAGTTTGACATTTCTCACTAGATATAGCACTTAATTCCTCTCCTTTGTTATTCACATCTCCGACATCTATCAATATGCTTTTTAGACCCTAGCATAATGCTATATATAATTATGCTACATTCATTGACGAAATCTCTATGGTGGAAACATAAATATATTATTCTATATGTTATTGTCCACATTGTGGCTTACTAATTTCTACAATTTGACCCATGTTGGGTTGAGTCAATTCGCCATAAGTAATCAAAGTAGTAATTAATTGAATAGCTTGAAAATAACAAGAGAAGTCAAATGTGTTAAGATTCGGATTTGACAAAAAAAAACCACAGCGAAAATTATTGCTTCTTCTTACTGATTGACAAATCGACTTTATAAGGGCAGATGAATATACTGGATTCATGGAACAACAGAATACAGCACGATGCATTTCATAGACTGAATTTTCATTTTTTATCAAAAACATTTCTATGAGTACAAAATTTTTAACATCACAATCATGGTAAATATTGATACAAATTCAACTTCTCATCACAATTCATTCTAAATCATCAAGAGAGCCACAAAAGAGTTCCAGACACTAATATCGAGATAACAAATCTAACCACGCTCGCCGGCGCCGGAATGTCATGGCGTCTTCTTCTTCTTTAATGGTGAACTTTACTGCTCCCAATACCCCTAGGTTTATGTTCTTTTTTCCCTCTTTTTGCTACCTTATCAAATTCAAACCTACCCAAAGTCTAGACTTCTGGTGAGATCTTCAATTAAATGCAAAGGAAGAAGATGGTGTCCGGCGTTTCTCATCTATCACCCTCCACTCGCCCCACCATTGCAGAAGTCCTCCCTGAAAGAACAACCGCATCACAAATCTGAGCTCTCGTCCATCCGCGATGAAACGCTGCACCAAACTACGACTTACGGCGAGTTTCTCCTCGGTATAACGATTTCAGTTAATGGAACGACCAAGTTCCTCTGGTTCTCCTCCTCTGTTACATCATTAGGTCTCAGCCACAAACCGCTGACACAAACTTCATCGGAGATCAGTGCTTCATCGACAAATCACTATCCAACTTCGTACAAGTGCCGCCGTTCTCGACTTTCATGTCTATCAGGCAAAAGGAAACTAGGTTTCCATCTGGTGGGTTTCTTCAAGTTCGACCCATTAGGATGTCAAAAGCTCATGAAGAATAGTGGTCTAATCTCTCTCTTGCAGAAGCCCATGTCTGCTCTGAATTCTTCATTGGCAACCCTTAGATTGATTATGCGTATACTATCGTTACAACCTGATCGAAGACGTCAAAAATACAGTAATTTACCAGTTTCTCTATGCTTGCATAAGATCTCTTTTGGAACCCTGCCCATAGATCCATCTCGGTTTTTCAATCCTGATTTTAAAAGTTTGAAGAGGAAAGGTATTCTGTTCTCAAATCCGTTATTTTGATGTTGGGATTATTGTCTCCAAAGAGCCATCATTTGCTTATCCCCGACATAGTTAAGTACCAATACCCAGCAACCATCCTCTTTTCTGAAGCTAAGGTCTGTTTATTCTTTGTTTATGTCTTGCCGACTACAAACTTGGTGTGGAATTCTTGATCACCATATTCATGCCAGAGATGATCCACCTGTTATGTTACAGCTTTACACTTATTTTTTGCGAATCCTGTTTTTAGCTTCAATGGTGAACTTTACTGCTCCCAATACCCAGCAACCATCCTCTTATCTGAAGATCAGGTCTGTTTATCCTTTGTCTGTGTCTTGCCGCCTACAAACTTTGTGTAGAATTTTTGATCACCATATTCATGGCAGAGAGGATCCACCTGTTATGTTACAACTTTACACTTATGTTTTGCGAATCCTATTATTAGCTTCAATGGTGAACTTTACGCTCCCAAGTATTTGAAATTTCATGGCGTTTTAGATCTGAATCCAAATTGTTGAGGCTGTGTTTATGGTCTTAGAGGTTTCTCTACCAACAATCATCCCTCGACAGTTTTAGCTAACTACTTCAGCCACCACCTTGTTGCCATCACTTATACGATCTGGATCCTAGCAGCCTTAGCTCGCCCTAAGGAAGGTTCAGTTTCTTTAGTTAGTGTGTCAAAACTTGCTCCGCCCGATTATAAAACCATAATCTTCCATGGTATGGCTTATGTTCTACTTCAAGTGGATCCTCTCGTGCCGACAAGACTCATGGCCATAGCCACTTTATCAACGTCATTATGTCTTGTGATAATGACCAAATTGTCTACCTTTGAGCTACTCATGGAAGATTGTTCGACAATCTTTGATCTCACATATGTGTCAAACCGCTTCTTAGCCTTTGTCCAAAAGGTCTCTGGATCTCTATGTCGATTTTTTTCTATCGTTGGTTGGCATTGGAGAATGCCCTTTTTTAAAAAACTTTGGATCTTTTAATCATTTTCTATGTACTTGGCTTTATAATGAAGTCTTTATTCAAAAAAAATCAACTTCTCTAATTTTTTACCCAAAAAAAACAGTTTTGTGGTCTCTTCCAAGTTTCAACTCATTTGAACCATTGTACTTGTCTGGCATTCATGTTACATTTATGTTTGTGCTCTCGGAAAATATTTGATTGCTTATGTGAAAAGTGAAAACTTTTGGAACTAAAAGAGTTGTTTTATCGCAATTTTCCTATATTTTCTAACCACCGTATAAATTACCAACTAGAAATTAACAACATTACCCAAAATTAATGTGGATTCCTACATTTTTTAACCGTATCATATATGATTGTTTTGTGGTTATTATTGTATTTTTATCTTTAGCATATGCTTCATCAAGAAATATAAATTACAAAGTAATTATATGTAAACTATGAATTACACAAATCTAGAAAATTAGTATACAAACTTGATTCATTAATCATATACATATAGTTAGACCATGTGAAAAAACTATATATTTTGGATTTAAAGATATGTAACATATGTTAATAGATTTTTAGTGTATACTGCTTCAAATGTTTGAAATTAGCATACAACTTGATCGAGTTAGATATTAGAGAATCTAATTTCAAATCGTTATCACTTCACAGTTCAAACGAGTGAACACAATAATAATAAATAGAAGGAAGAAATTAGGAAAAGGAAAAATTAGGATAAAACGATTAAAATAGAAAAGCAGCAATTTGTGTAAAGTAAACGACATCAATTGGGTCCTAATTTCGCAAATAATTGGCAACCATAGCTCTTAGTTATTATGTCTTGTCTACGATTAAATTAACTAATTAATCTTGACGAATAATCACATGTTCAATCATATAATTCATAAGTAAGATTTTTAATTACTCTGGAAATTTTCAAAATAAAGTCTTATAATCTTTTTTTTTTTCCTATTAACAAACACAAAAGACATGTTGATGCATGATAAAATAATGAAAACCTACTATATGTAGTTTTAGCTTTGTTGTTTTGTTGTTTGGTTCTTGTGTTTCAGTCTAGCACTGATGCAGATCTGGTCGTTCCTTGCATAGCAGAGACAGTTTTCAACTAATTCCTCTCACTGTCTCAGATGAAGAAATTTCACCATTGTAGATCTAGATTCCTTTCTTTCTTCTTGAAGAGTCTTTAGGGCTTGAAGGTGTCTCACCGCCTTCGTTGTTCCACGCTGGAGCAACAAAAAGAGGATCGCACGGCACTTCAATCCAGGTCAAGTATTATGATAAAGGCGATTCTGGTATTTTAATCCGTTTGTATGTTTTTTTTTTTGTCTCAGATCTGTTTTAATTTTTAAAGAAGATTTATCTTTTAACTGTCTTTTTTTGAATCTCTAGATCTTGATCCGGATTGTAATCTAAAGGACGTAATGTTTTAAGTTTGTCTGGGTTTTTTTTTCCTTTGTCTCCAAATCTGTTTTGTGCTCGCCGGCTTAGTCCTCTAGAAGGATTGATATTCTTCCCAGCTCATGTATTTCACCTTATAAACCTACTTATGGTCTATCAATGAAATCATTCAGACGAACAAAAAAAAAGTTACCTATTTGGAACATGATATATAGCGAACCATAGATAAAAAAAAAAGACACGGAAGGTTCACAATATATAGTATGTAATGGTATTCAACATTAAATGTTAAATTTGACTAAAATCATGTTTGCAAGAATGTCCACGTGAAATTTGAATTATGTTTATGTGTGATTGTTTAGAGTACTCATGATGTTTACTAGTCTAATCATCAACAATAAGAGTGATGCTCTTCCATAATTAATCAACCATTGCTTGTATCTAAAACCAACAAACCCTACATCCTCCTTAGCAAAATATTATAATTTGAGAGGACATCATTATTTGAAAGAGAACATCCGTATGCTAAGTTGTTAACGGACATAATGAAAATATTCTATTTCATAAAAAATATTAGAAGAACTATTTTAACACACATTGTAATAATGGAACTGATTAATTGATTTTAAAATTTATAGATATATATTTGAAATTGTGATAAATTTTTAAGATCGTATTACATTTATGGTAGAGAGTTTAAAAAAATAGATTGTATTATTTTTAATTTAACGAGAATTACAAAATTTTACACAAGAATATTTAAGTGATCGAAAGTAATTCATATACATATATTTTCTTTTTTATGAAGCTAATAATCCTGTAAATTCTTTTATTTACTATGATAAATACAAATTAATAGTATACTATATATCGGATATATAGAAACAAAAAGAAAATCCAGTGATGAAGTAAAGCAAGGTTTGGGGCTTTGGGCCTTTATATATTTATGAAAATAACTATATGGGCCATAGAAAACACCTACACACTATTTGTGATGTATATAAATTAATTGTAAACAACCTTCAAAATATTTGCTATAGTTTCTTCATAATTGAAAAAAAAAGATTTGCTCCTTTTTTTCACTTTTACAGGAAGAGTGAGGATCATTTTCCTTGATTATGTTACTTTGAAATCCGTATGTACTAGTAGAAAGTTTTTCAATCTGTATAGATTTAATTGATTTTAGTATGAATGTTTTTTAAAAACATATGTACAAGTAATTTTGTTTTTTTTTTTACTTGAGGAATATTTATGAAATGGGTTGAAATTTGTTGATTTTTTTTTGACGATACTTATGATGCATACCATCAAGTTTAGAGAAAATTAATTTGCATTGTTAGACTAAATTGTAGTATATTGTTTTTTTTCATCTAATCCAGATATGCTTTCACATAAAAAAAAAATCTTGTGATATATCTTAGTTTACATATGCAACATGTTTCAAAAAATTCATCTCAAAACAAATCTTATTAACCCAAAGATTGGCTAGAATATAGAAAATATATGGTGATATAAAATAAAGAGAGAATTTACTGCGTTGTAATCTCTTATTTCTTATCAAACAAAAGAATTAAGACTGAATCACTTTCCATCTGAATCAAACACTTCTTCCAAATCACCAGATCCAAAAGAGTTGAATATTTTTAAAAATCTTCTAAGAAGTCTACTACTATGATCTTTCTAGCATCACGAAATATATATATAGTTAGAAACTAAAACATTCAAAGATGGTGACACGTTTCATAACAAGACTCACCAATACTATACAAAACGACAAAAAAAAAAGTAAAAATTCTGATAAATATTGTGAAAACATTTATCCCCAAAGAAAAGAAAAAAAAAAGACCTAACACTAACAACACAAGTAATGAAGAGGAGGAAACACGTGGCGTATATCGAAGCAAAAGAAATCAAATCAATCGTCCTCGCTCTCTTTGTAGGTCCCACCCCCTCTCAAGAAATAAAAAAAAACTTCTCCTTCTTCGCCACATTAACACCTGACTAGAAGAAAAAGAAAAAAAAACTCAAAACACCGTAGAGATGAGATAAAGAGTCCCAAAAAGAGAAAAAGAAAAAAATGGTGGGACTAAGTATTGTTTTGGAGATGACTAACAACAACAACAACAACACTGTAAGTGACGGCTGTTTAATTAGTCCTAAAGTCGTCAACAAAGCCAACGTTCTAGTCACCACCACCGCCATAACCTCCTCTGCCTCCTCCGTGACTAATCTCCATCTTCATTATCAAGATTCTGGGTTCCTCCAACATTGTTTTCTCTGTAGAAGAAAACTTCTCCCTGCCAAAGATATCTACATGTACAAGTATGTTACTTTACACTACTCAAAAGATTCTTTTTTTTTTTTTT
>NC_025695.1:37540521-37547513 GCF_000633955.1 Camelina sativa
TTTTTTTTTGTTTTTGTGGGATTTGGTTTAGAGGTGACAGAGCGTTCTGTAGCGTGGAGTGTAGATCGAAGCAGATGGTTATGGACGAAGAAGAAAGCTTCAGAAGAGAGTACTCTTCGTTTATGGATGTTAATACGACGAAGAAGAGTAAATCTTATTCTCCGGCTACTGCACCACCGTCGCGTTACCGTCGAGATCCGAGAAACCAAAGAGGCGGTTTTGCGTACTGAAAAGCGAAGCAGAGAGAGAGAGAGAGACGAGAAAGAGACATCTCTCGCAAAAATGAACTGATGAAAATTTGTGTGATTTTGACTTTTTTACCCTTTGGTTAATTTGTTTTGTCGTTTTGTTATCTCACGTCTAAAGCCGTAAGGGTGTTTTGGGTATTATCCTCGGAGCTTTTTTTTTTTTTTTTTTTTTTTTTNATAATCTCTAATTTATCTATGGGAGCACTAAGTAAAAAAAATATTTTTATTTAATTTGAGGCTTACCTTTTTGCGTACATTAACAAAGAGTAGAGTTTATGAAGATTATTAAAATCTCTCCAACCATATGTAGAGTAAACTTTATTTTAAAGAATTAGAATTGTTGTAAACTTTATTTTAAAGAATTAGAAGTTGTAAAGAGGATGAGAAACGAAATGGATTTAAGGTAATCTTGATTAGTGAGACTATGTTGATATAATCCACAACGCGACAAACGAAAAATGGACACGTAATAAATACCAGTATATGTTTCTTTTTATCTGATTATTACACCATTTAGTACTTGTATAAAATAAATAAAGATATTCTCTTGGTTTCATGCGTATTAAGCTTCAATATGTGTGGGAGAATCTTTAAGCTTTTCACCGACATAAGTTTCTATTCTTTAGTATATACCCCCTATATAATAGACGTATAAGAATTTATTTTTAGGATTTCAATGAAAAATTATTCTGTTATATTCGTTCTTTACAATAGTAAAAAAAAACATATTGTAGTAATTGACTATATAGAACAATTTTTGAAGATCACTTACTTACTTTGTTTTATTCATAAAGGAAGAAAAGCACTATCTCGTATGTGGTATATATAGCATGTCCAAAATTAATACAGTACTACGACGTACACAACATTAACATGTTATATATTCAGTCAACAAAGATATCTTCTTCTTCTTGTATGTTTTTTTTTCCATAGTGATGAAAAAGTATTATGTTTCTCGTGTCAGAACGTACGATTCTAAATGTTGATTATTTGATTTTATCAGATGGAAAGGAACATATACATCAATGATCACTGGAATGTTCCAAAATGTTCAACTTGAAATTTGAAGGATATATAACAAATCGTTTTAAAGATGACACATTATTGGATCAAATGGCTTTTACTATTGTGGTTTTGCTATTAGTCAAAAACAGAGAAAAAAAACTCTAGATTTCTGCAATATGTAATATCAGATTAACAAAAAAAAAGTTCATGCAGGAAACATCAATTAATGTTTACTTTTTAGTATTGACCAACAACGATGGTGATCGTTACAGTCTCTTTTATCAATTTGGTCAAGAAGAAGACTCACAAGATTCTTATAGTTTTCTTAAGTTATGGAATAAAGAGTGGGGCAAAATTTATTTTGGCATTTTACCTTGTCTTCATGTAATAATAATATGTATGTCCCATGAAAATATAATTGATTTAGTGCTCCACATTCATAGGATCCGACTGTAAAAAGACAGTGAGGTCCCTTACTTGTCTGTCTCTTTCTTTCTCACTTTCAAAGTGGGTTCATCACTTCATTGTATTGTATTGGACTATTGGCTATTGTGTGTGGGGTTGTTTCAATAGTTTTGTGATCAATTCCTTAATTCAATGCCAAAAAAAAAAAAAAAAAAAAANGAGAATCTGGTTTTTAGTTGAACACAGCAATAACTCTTTTAAATTAATGCAATAGGCACTGGCACTGCTCTCCTCACATAACAACACCTGCTCATTCATTAACAATGGCTCTCGATTGCATGTCTGACTGATTAAATTATACAGTACATTACAGCCTGTAAAAAAATAAACTGATGAACTCATAGATACGTCAGAGGAGTTTAATGTAATTCCAAATATCTTTAGTAGATTAAAAAAATGTTTAGCTTAGGAAATTGTGAATTTGATTACCAACCTACTTGGTTTAGTTATTAGGGTTAATCCCAACTATGCTTTATACAAACATGGAAGTGGATAAGGCTTCTGATATTTTTAGTGGAAGTGGATTTAATAAATACGTAATACATTAATAAATGAAGGTCAGGCCACATGTTCCCTTTTAAACCATCATTCTTAATGCAACAATCCACCTTTTTACCAGAGGCACACTACACAACTTAAATACTCAAAAGGTTAGAGGATGTAGCATAGAGTAGAGTCCACAACAACAACAAAAATAAACTGTGTTATGTTAGGCACAGGCAGATAGTTACGTTTTTGGCTCATAATTAAGTAAATAGATTTGATGGCAATTGATAATGATGGGAAAACGAGATTTTATCTCGAAGTATGGTGATTGGTGAGATTATATATACTCAAACCGGTTTTAGACTATACTAATAATCACAGAATTTATCGACTACGTTAAACAGAGACCAAATGATGTTTTTGAATCTTGGTATGTTTGTTACGTTCCATAGGCGTGAAACCTCAGAAACTCTTAACACAAAACTTTGTAGAGGTGACCTGCCATGAAGACTTGCTGATTAAGGAAACCTGTGAGAGAGCTATTAGTATAATGCCTTTTATGTTCCTTCTGATCTGAGCTTGCAAGTTTTATTTACAAAATATGAAACCTAAAACGTTTGAGAATCTTCGTCCGAATCTTCCACAACCCAACTCTTCCTGGCAATCTTTTTAGGACGACTACTTCCTTCTTCTTCTTCTTCTTCTTCTTCTTCTTCTTCTTCATCGCCCTCTTCTGTTGCTACTGCTTTATCAGGATCCAAGCCCGGTGATGATATGGAACTAGCATTTCGAGGGGATGACGTTTTCTCTGAATCATCTTCTGACTCTTGTCTTAAATCATCCTCGTTAACACCAATGATATTGTTCTGTGTCTCCGTCTCTTCTTCCTGGTTTCCTCCAACTTCGCCTCCTGCAGGAGTTTCTGCATCTTCAATTATTTTAAAGTCTCTGGCAGTGCTGCGCTTGGCATACCTCAACAAATTCAGTTTAGTAACTTTGCTTAGCTGAATTAGGTATCTTTCACAGTCTTCTATCTGGAATATCAAATCAGGAATGCATTTGTTCTCCTGTTTGATCTTATTGATTATGCCTTTGGAATTGGAATTTACATTCTCCTGTTGTTCCTGCATTTGGAAAATAAGCAACATGTTACACTTTTGGATACGACAGACATCATCAATCTAATGACTCTGCTTGGCATAACTTTTACCTTCTGCATTTCAGCCAAAAAGGGATATAAAGGAACTGTGAGACTCTTGCAAGTTAGTTCCACGAGTTTTTGAAATTTAAGGCTCGGAAGAATTTGCTTGCAACCCTTGGGAGCGATCCTCAGCTTCACAATTTGTGCCAATTGTTTGTAAAACCTAACAGCTAGTCTAAGAAATTGCGCTGCTTGCGAGTCTACAGATTATGAAATCACGTATTAAACAAGCTCATCTAGAGTTAGTTAGGAGTAGATCGGTGAGAAGAGAAAAAACTCACCTTTGAGGTTCATCAAAACAAAGGAAGAAAGCATTCTGACTGTTGACTCAGCCATTGAGTAAAGGGATTCCTCAAGAGCCAACCCAAATGTACTCTCAGCAACGTCCTGGTTGAGATGGTAGTTCTTCTGAGAGATCACATAGAAGTTCTTTAGCTTCTTTGTGGCCCAATCCATGTCAACTATTGCTGAATCAATTGATTGCAATATGCAAGAAGTTACAGTGGCACTTGTCGACTGGTTTATGACCTTGTATGATTCAGACACTTCTACAGTATCGGATTTGTCTACATCCATGACATTTTGCAACTCCTTTGCCACTTCCATAGCTATGCATAGATCACCAGGGGATGTAGTAAAAGAGATGACAAGTTTCAAAATGCTTTTTGCCACAGTGGTGTTAGATGTTTCACAGCTTCTGCAGATCTGATGAGCCCAAGATCCATGCCTTTGTTTGAATTTGTCAGGTAGGGTCTTCCCAAGCGTCAACATTATGTCACAAAGAATCTGAACAGTGCAATTAAATGTTATAGTATTAGCTTCCTATACGTTAAAGAATGTGCTCAAGAGAAACTGCAGGCAATTTAGTTTGAGATTAAAAGGAATTTACCTCTACATCATTAGAATTTTGAGGGATGAGGTCCGTGATCATGGGCTTCATGATTTTTTCCATGAAAATTTGGATGCTCTTTACAAGTGGATCTTCAATTTTGGAAGCTTCACTGCAATCTATTAAAGTAGCATCCTCAGATGCAGGGACTGCCAGCAAATCTTTAAGCAAACCAGTCAAACCAGATCCACTTGAATATACATTGATCAGCTCTTTCAAACTAAGTAAGGCCAGATGTAGACACTGTTTTCTTCCTTCAGCATCCTTCCTTCCTTTCTTCTCCCTTTTTGTCTGTCCGGTTGCTAGAGGTGGTTCTGGCTTTAGCATGTAAACTACTTGTAGCAGTGGAGGACCCAGAGCTTTCATGTCACCATAGACCAATGGTTTAAGTGGATTTTCCTCCTTCATGCAAAGAGATGATCTTATGTGTCCAACACAAACATGCAAAGTGAAAGAGAAAACTCCAGAAATTGATTTATCTGTCTTGGCTGATGACTGGCTGTGATCCTGCGAACCTGAAAGAGTACCAACGAATGTGCTGCTGTGGAGTTTGAAACTGAGTTGAAATAGCTGGTAGATACTTGAAGTAGCTAAAAAGGGAACTTTTTCTCGATCTTCATTGATACTTGCATTTCCCGCATCACTATCATTACAGGCGCTAAATCGTACCCTCTTGCCAACATTGCTCTGCTTCGATTTTCCCACGTCCTTTTCCATTGATTCATAAAAATCAATCAAATCGACAATCTCCTTTCTGATAGCACCCTTTTTCCCTTCTGGTTGTTTCTCTAGATCCACTATAATATAATTTAGCAGCACTTGAATGATTCCCAATATAATTAAACAATAGGATTTTCTTTTATCTTCTTCTAGAGATGCAGAAACTGTTTCCTGAGACTGCGCAACAATATCTGCAAAATTTGAAAAGATCAGAAGCTATGTGTTTGAATAAATAGATTATTTAAGACTGAGATGCTCCTTTCGGTTTCAAGACTCACTATCTATAGCTTGTACTTCTCTTTGAAACTAGACTAAGCCTAACACAACCTATACGAATCAGACTTGAAAGCAAACAAACATAACAGCAGATCACGTGTTCAGGTATGTAAAAACTAGTCAATGACTTATTTAACAACGATCATTTGTCACGTTAACGTACCTCCTAACTTCTTGCCTAGTAAGAAGCTTCGGATTTTCACCAAAGCACTGGAGTAAATTTCATGAGATATGTTTCTTCCTACCTGCTGCTGCCATACGAAATTTGAATGTACCCACACATTATTATTGACAACTACACTCAATTATGTAACACAAAACAAGTTCTTCTGTGGCAATACCTCATTATCTTGTGAAAGTGAGAATCCGAAGCATGGCCACGCGGCATCGGAAGGCCGATCAAAGTTGTTGTGCGGCTGGAGGAGTAAAATCCAAGAGACACAAAAGAGAAGCCTATCCAAGGGTTCTTCAATGATAAATTTGCCACCTTCTAATTTAATGCATGAAGTGATTTCAAGTTCAAAATCTGTGTCCTGCCAGCATAATCATAAGTTGTCAAAATATGTATAAAGTTGTGTCTATCAGCAACAAAAGTTGAAAAAACAACAGCTCCTCCTCTCTGTAAAAATATTTAATGGTAGAGAGAAGTTTTAAGTATATAGCAACTTTTTTCTTGTTTTGTTAAACCAGACTTAAGAGTCATAGTCAGCATGGAGAGAAGATGAAGCTGACAGTTACCTGTCTGAAGAAACGAAGAAAATGAGGCATAAGAAAGTCCAACACATGTCCGCCACTTGATGGATCAATCAGGACTAACTTCACAAGCCCATCGTAAACTACTTCCTTCACTTTTGCCTACATGTAGGAACCAAAGAGCTCTAAGAATTTTTTCATACTCTTAAAGAAACTTCCCATGATCAAGAACGAAAAAGACACCTGCTGGTAAAGACATCTTTGAAGCAACCCATTCAGTTCAGTAAAGAGGTTTCCCCTCACAACACAGTTCATCTCGGTCTGCTGACTTGAACTGGCTTGGCTTGCTGAGTCTTGGAAAGTAAATGAGCTGTCTCTCTTAGCTTGTTTCTCTGCAAGTATAAGATCGGTTATTACTTTGGTTGCAGCAATACGAACTGTATCTTCCCGTCTAAACATAGCCTTGCGAATCACCAAGATGGTATAGTCCTGCATCGTCAAGTTAGATTTAATCTGCATTCTTGGCAAGAAAGCTATTTCCCAATTCCATATAAGAAAAAGGCATCCAAATAGATGAATACAAGATGAAACAATCCAAACAGCAGCAGATGTGCAGAAGAGAATATGAAAGGAGAATGCGCAACAGATATAATTTACCTGAAGATCACGGCTGAATTTGATCAGCGGGATAACAGCAGAAACAAGAAAACAGCTGATATTTCCCTCCATGAAAGTGAAATAATCCAATAACTCTTTGAGATGATGGACAAATTCCAACATGATAAGTGAGTATCTCTGGACAAGATACCCTAACAACCTACAAAGTCAACCTCCTTAGCACATGAAAAAATGGTTGACAACCATATCCATTAAACATTACTGACCTTACTATTGGCTTACTCTTTGCGCATTTCAAAGAAAGAATGCGAAACTTGCACTGCTCAATTATCTGCAAAATACGAGTGTTACTCAACTAAGTTTTGTGAAGTTACAGTTGCAATCTACAGTT
>NC_025695.1:37547803-37559320 GCF_000633955.1 Camelina sativa
GGAGAATGCGCAACAGATATAATTTACCTGAAGATCACGGCTGAATTTGATCAGCGGGATAACAGCAGAAACAAGAAAACAGCTGATATTTCCCTCCATGAAAGTGAAATAATCCAATAACTCTTTGAGATGATGGACAAATTCCAACATGATAAGTGAGTATCTCTGGACAAGATACCCTAACAACCTACAAAGTCAACCTCCTTAGCACATGAAAAAATGGTTGACAACCATATCCATTAAACATTACTGACCTTACTATTGGCTTACTCTTTGCGCATTTCAAAGAAAGAATGCGAAACTTGCACTGCTCAATTATCTGCAAAATACGAGTGTTACTCAACTAAGTTTTGTGAAGTTACAGTTGCAATCTACAGTTGGAATGTCAGTCCCTAAAAGCACTAAAATTAAGGCATCAGTAAACAAACAGTTATTAACCTCGTTTCTTGTCATATCATGGGCTTCAAATAGGGCTCCCAGAATCTGAATGCTAAGCTTCTCAATACCCAGTACACCATTAGAATCACCAAAATCATTGGATCTACCTTCTTCAACAGATTCTAACAACATAAAGCCAAACTGAATAACACTTGGAACCACATGCTCCCTCCCATATCTGCACTCACTAACCTAATAATATAAGAAAATGTTTTAATCTTCTTACGGTAAGATGTCCTGGTATAATAGACAAAACTCAAATTCCAAAAGTAAAAAAGCAGGGGAACATACAGCTCTTAGCAAGGATTTTTCAACCAATTTGGCATGCAGGAAACTCTCTTCCTTAAGCTCATCAGGTAGCCACTTGCAACCTCTGCATACGATTAACAAAAACATTTGGTAAAAATGTATCGCAACACCCTCAACATGTAAGAGAAAGTATCCATAAAAAATCCTCAGTGATTCTGTTTGGAACTACTACTTACTTGGAGAGTCTGTAATCGTTGTACGCAGTAAGCAAAGCCGTTCTCAAACCCCCCAAGGAGCTCTCACCGAATTTTCTGACTCTAGCTACAGAAAACAGAACCGCTACTGTAAAATGATTGAACGCTCTAAGATCAGATTTGACAAACGCTACAACCTCTAGCCCCAACGAAGGATCCTGCTTCACTGCGAAATTCACATGAAGAAGAACAGTTCCTTCGATCTGTCTAACAACAGAAGCTACTCTAGTCTCAGCTTTAGACCCAAAAAAACCAACAACACCTCCAATCACTTCCCTCTTGCAAAAACCTTTAGAAGCAAGAACCAACAATTGATACACAAGTGAAGGCAGATCTTGCAAGTCTATACACTTAATACCAGCAAACACCTTCTCCACCAACTCACTCTTTCTCCCTTTATCCAGAAATGAAAACTCCTTTGCTAGAGAAACCATTTTCGTTAACAACCCTTTATTCCATACACAATTAAGAACTCGATCAATCGCCAAATTAACGAAATCTATTTCACTAGCTTTAGCTTCTCTCGGATTCCGCAATAAATCAAAGCACACAGGCATTAAATCAAACAGCTGGGCTTCATCCACTCTAGACACACCTGATAAGATCGAATCGACTACAGATTTCACCTCTTTAACGTGCAAGTAGGGTAAGAGAGTACCGAAGAGCTGAACCGTCTTGAGTGAGTCCGAATCGCTTGGGATTTTGCCGGAATTGAAGATTTGGGTGTAGGAGATGAGAAGAGAGGCGAGGAGAGAGGAGAGAGACGGAGTAGTCGGGGAGAGAGAGATTAAAGATAGAAGAGAGATCACATACTCAGAAACTGGTTTCGACGGCGACGGTGAAGAAGAACGAGATTTGAGGTATGAGAGAAGCGAATCGTGGGAAGACGGAGAGAGAAGATAAGGTGGAAGAGAGTATCCGGTTTGACAATGTTGGTACTGCGCTAAACGGATGATATCGTTGTCGGTGAGAGGTCTCTGAGTCGGATCTTCACCGGTCATTTTTTTCCCGGCGGGATGAATTGATTTTTCGAAAACTTTTCGGGGAAAATAGTTTTAGGTTTTATTTTCATTTACACGGGAGAACTTATTTGGGCCCTATTTTTTGGGCCTTAAGAGCCTTGAGCAATCTTTGACTTTTGTATTGTACGGAGATATTTTATTTTCGTAATAATTTTCTGTGGCTAATTTACTTTTATTTTGACAATGGCTAATTTACTTTTATTTTGTTTTCAGTTAAATTTTAGCTCTGCATAAATCTAGTTAGCTACATGGAGGAAGTTCAAAATTTTGAGTTGAGGACTGTTGAATAATACGTTTAATAAATTGATTAGACTATTTCTAATCTATTGCTTTATTTTAAAAAAATAATAGTTAAAAACTCCATTTTGGAATTAGGTTTTTTACAGATTAGTATTAGATAGTCTTGTTAGATTTCGATTTCGTTATATGGTTTGGAGTTGAACAATTCGACAAAATGATAATCATTTTTCTCAAGATATATATTTATACCTTTTTCAAAAAAAAAAAATATACATATATATATATATACTTATAGACAAATCCCATACCCACGGATAAGCTTTTTTTTTTTTTTTTTTTTTTTAAACCCACGGATAAGCTAATGTTTCCCATCTCTTGATCTTAAGTTTCTTTTTCTTTTAGGGGTCTATAACATGAATCCACTTGGTAGTTGCCTAGTTGGTAGTTGGTAAGAATTACAAATTTACAACGGTGACCAAATTGATTTGACAGTATATTAAATAAGATCATTTGTGAAGATGTTCTCTTTACGTTAAGCAAATGAAATGGCGGTGATGTTTGGAGCGAGCTCGTACTTTTGAGAGCTAGTCGTCCATGCAAATTAGCCTTTAATAATATAGACTATATAGCTTCTTCTCTTATTTTTAATTCATCTCGGTTTTTCTATCGAGTTACACTATTACGTGAAGGCAGCAACTGTATTTTATTATTATATATATATATATACATACTCCCACTCATAATTTTTGACCTATACTATATCATATAATGAGTTTCACAGCGATTGCAACTGCCACCAAAAAATGTTTTGCTGGAATCTAACATAGACTTTTCAACCATTTTCAAAAAATTAAATTTGTCAAGAGTGTTTTTGTTAATTCCGTTCATTTGGTGCAGATGTATGAGTGATAATTCGTGTAATATTAACTATGTATCAATCCGCACTATGTGCAAAATAAATATATACAGATAAAATTAGAGTTATGTATAAATTTATTTTCTATGATCTAAAATTTATTTTAAAAATATACATATCTATAAACCGTGAAAATATTTTTAGGTTAAACTATTATGTATCAACTAAATATATATATAATCCGCTCTTTTGTTAATCTATGCAATATTTATTAAATTTTTTTTATTTATTTTATATAAGAATATGTTTTATCCGTAAAATATTATACCAATGGTATTAAATAAGTCAATTCCCTATAATAATGATTATTGTGATAATTTTATATTGGAAATTTTAAATATGTGAATAGTAATCAATTTTTTTAATACGTGAATAATTTTCGGTTTTGAAAACTTTTTAGATCTAATGATTTTATATTTTAATAATTAAATATATTATAAAATGATTAAAATAAATTTTAAATTTGAATGTTTGAATTTTTTAATTAATTGTAAAGGAATATTCCTTAATCATGCAAAAGCAATTATGGGTAAATACTAAATATCCATAAAAAGGAGAGCAATAAATTCATTGGTGTCATGAGCTCTCTAACGACGACACATCAACATTTTCTTGAAAATATTTTTCTATTAATATATAGGGGATATGTGTGTTATAATATTATATTTAAATAATTCTGTTTACATTAACAAAAATGTGTGTTTTGATATTTAATATTTCTTTATTGACGATATTTTATTTTCTTTAAAGTATTTATCTCAACTTACGCTTTTCTTTTGTGTTGTGGCGCAGGTAAAGACAAAGTGTAATCGTGGAATCAAGGTTATGAAGAGGAGGATGTTCTAGAGGCTCGATTGTTTGCTCTGTGTCTTTGATAGGATGTTAGAGTGGAACTTAGTGGTCTAGAACGGATGCTAGGACTGCTGGTTTTATGATTTGTTTTATGTTCTAGATTGTTGTTGGAATTAATATTATATTATTTCTTTAATTGTTATTGATTATTGGAGTTGCTTATTTGTTATCCGTTGTTGTTATTGATTGGGGTAGGTTGCTAGTGAGTATGAGATAACTAGATATTAGGATATTAAAAAAAAACGAGTCGGGTTGTTTTATCCCTGTCTTGATAAACCCAACAACCAACTTCAAATCCACCTCAACCTCCAACCTCGTTATACGGCTCTTCCACGCAATATAAATACCATAGTAGACCCCTAAAGCTATGCCAACGGTGCGGAACACCTTTCTATATTCAAGACAAACCCTCCACACCATTCACCAGCTTCATTTGGTAAAACCCCACCAACAGTCGCCAACCTTGGATTCCCAAGCGAAGCTCCATGAGTATTCAGTTTGTGCCATCCCAGTGTTGAAGGCGAACATTGGATCAGTCTATGCACCCGGTTTCCTCACTGAGATCCCTTCCCACAGACTCTTCTCGCTGCTATGATCTCCTTGATCAGCTTATTAAGAAACTTAACTCTATCCGGCCAAGTTCGATTCTCCCCAAATATATATTAACAACTAATTTTAACTTTTTCAAAATTAAAGTAATATACATTTATGTTTAGATTTAGTATTAAAATTATGAATTTTAGAGATTTAAGATTTCAGATTAAAAATTTAAATTTAAAGGCTTAAAAACTACTAAAATTTAGTGTTTAGATTAAACTCAATATAATATAAAATATAATTAGATATGTACATAAATTTTAAAAATTAACTAATTTCCCACCACTTTTGTGAGGAATATATAAACCTTTTGTCAAATAGAAAAAGAAAAAAAAGCAGACGTTTGACCAACACAGATAGAGAATGATGTAAAGTTCTACATGTCGATCAAGAGGTTCTCATAGCTGGGATTTGATCTTTTCAGTATTAGTGTTGGCCTCTTTTGTGTTAGTATTTGTTTTCGTGTCATTAGGTTAATTTAGATGGTTTAAGAGATGATTTCACTCTGAGTCGTGGTGTGTTATCTATTTCGCGGTGGTTAAAAAATGCAATGGTCCTCAATTAGGTAGCGTTGGATCCGCTAGTGTTCCAGGTTGTACTTGATCAACCATTGCATTTGTTTTGGTCCAAGTCTTTAGAGGTGAATGTAACGTGCTTTTAATTTGGTTGTATCATTTTGGATAATGAAAAGTTGATGTTAAGAAAGAAAAAAAAAACTGAAAAAATAATCAGTGGACATAAAAATTAGAAGACGTTTCTATGAAAGAGACGAGACAACATTACAAATTCACTCACAATAGTGGAAATAACAAGCTCAAAAAGATATAAAAATTCAATGGTGTACTGGACCACTCCTTCTTCTCCATATCTTGTCACCTTTTGGTCAAATACTACAAAAATACAATAAATCAGCGGGTCATCCAATTAAATACTGAATATCTGGTTAGTCTCCAAGTAAATACAGATAAAATGATATAATACACAACATATTGAACGATTTACATATAGTCGATTTGTTTGAAAAGTAATTAACAATATAAAAAAAATATTCTGATCACATTTTTTACATCAAAATTTTGTTTTAGGTTTTGAAAGAATGTTATTGTAAACGTTAGCAGCTTAATCCAACCTTAGAGTTATTTTCTAATTTAATATGTCATTGATAAAAAAAAATAAAAAATAAAAAAAAATTTCTCACGATTCAAATTTATTTATATGTAAAATGATATGTAATTGATATATAAAGAATTTTTTACATCTATTTTCTTGTATTAAAAAAATATTTGGTACACACATTGTTTATATTTTTTTTGAATGCATCAATATGATTATGAACTAGTACTAAAATTTATTAACAGAATAAAATCGGTTCAATTCACAATTTTGTCAATCTCAACCGTCGTAATTATTTGAATCTTAAGTGAATGTTACGGAAAACATTAATCTGTGGTTTAGTGTACACTAATTTTGGATGAACAACATACTGCCACGAACCATATATCTTTTATATATAAAAGTAGTCAATAGTTGGTCGACAATAATTTATTTTTTATTCACATTACTACAAATTATAATTTGTGAATAGTAAACAAAAATTAGCTTAATCATGAACAGATAAACTAATTTGTCGGTTCATACCGCCATAATAACCAGTAGAACCTTAAATAGTTATTTTAAAATAATATTTTTCCATGGCTGAACAATTTTTTACATTAATACTACAAAGTAAAGTGAATTAACTAAGATAAGCTAGGTGGGAGGATTTAAAGCAACAACCGAAATAGTAGAATAAGCCACGTTGGTGTAGTAGGGTTTACACACTGGACCAGAAAACCTTTTTGGTCCATCCCAAACCTTGTAAGTAACTGAGTATTATAGAGAGAAACAAAATAAAGATTAGTGTTATAAACCTTTTGGAAGATTTGAAGAGCTGAGAAACATACAATATATATATATATATAAACCAAAACAAAAATAAAGAAAAAGAGAGTAAAAGAGGCCACAAACAAGTCAGTATCCCACGTGCATCTGGGAACTCGACCCCTCTCTCTGCCACAACCCTCTCCTCTTTCTCCTTCTTCATTTCTTCCATTTCTCTCTCTCTCTCTCTCTCTCTCAAAAGAAGAGACACAAATAATACTGAAAGCTCAAAGCTTTCCCATCTCTCACACACAGAAACAGAGCCCAATTTAAAAGAAAAAAGAAAACAGAGGAAGTAAGTTTTGGTCTGGTCAGCAATGGTGGAAGTGAAAGATCAAGACATGGGTGATGGGATGCAATGTATAAACCACCCATTTACTAAAAACCCAGGTGGGATCTGTGCTTTTTGTCTTCAAGAAAAGCTTGGGAAGCTCGTAACTTCATCTTTCCCACTCCCTAAACACCTCGTTTCCTCTTCTTCTTCTTCGTCTCCTTCCTTCAGATCTGACTCTGTAGGTAGCACAACCACTGCCTCCGCCTCAAATCTTTCAGCTTCTCTCTCTCTTTCCGTTTCCGGAGCTAGAAATGTCGCAGACAACAACAACAACAAGCTTCCGTTTTTGCTGGCTAAGAAGAAGAAGAAGATGCTTACAACAGCTTCTTCCTCCTCCTCCACTACGGCGAATATTGTCTACAAGAGAAGTCAATCAACGAGGACGACGAAGTCATCGTACGGAGATTCAGATTTGAGCCCTAGAAAGAGGAATGGGTTTTGGTCTTTCCTTCATCTCTACTCTTCGAAACACCATAGTAGCAGCAAAAAAGTTGGAAGCTTTAACCAACCCACAAGCGAGAATGAAACGAAAACAGAGTTGACAGAGTCTACGACTGTGGGATCTTCGTCTTCTTCCTCAGCTTCTTCTTCGATGTCAAAGAGAGCAGTGAATGGAGTTGGTGGGAGTAGTAGTAACAGAAATGGCATTGATGTGATTGTAGAAGAAGATGGGAGCCCTAACATTGAAGTCACACCAAGTGAGAGGAAAGTGTCAAGATCTAGATCTGTTGGTTGTGGAAGCAAAAGCTTCTCTGGTGATTTCTTTGAGAGGATTACAAATGGATTTGGAGATTGTGCTTTGAGAAGAGTTGAGTCACAGAGAGAAGGTAATAATAACAAAGCCAAGGTTAGTAACAACAGTAGTAGTAGTAACCCTAGTAATGGTGTGAGGGAGATGGTGAGATGTGGTGGGATCTTTGGTGGGTTTATGATAATGACATCATCATCTTCTTCTTCATCTTCATCATCATGGGTATCATCATCATCTGCTGAACATCATCACCAACATCAACATCATCATCATCATCATCATAATCATAACATGGGTCATGGTGGAGGAAGGAACAGAAGCTGGGGTTGGGCATTTGCAAGTCCAATGAGAGCTTTCACTTCTTCTTCCTCTGGTAAAAGAGGTCGTACAATTTCAGATTCTACAACAAGCAAGAACACAACTCCAAACTTGGGTGCAATTCCTTCTTTGTTAGCCGTGAGTAGCTGAGTAATAAAATTTTAATCTTTGTGTTCCAATAAGTGCTTTTTATTAATCTTTAAAACAAGAAGAATACAGTAATAATTAGTTATCTTTTTAATCATTGTGTTTATCTTTTTAGGTGTTCTTGAAACATTTGTTGATGAGTTTTTGATAATCCTAATAGTATTGTAATGTTACACTACTCTCCCTTCTATGTTCATCATCATATTTTGTCCAACAAGGTACTTAGGATACTTTTTCGTTTATTTGTCTTTTTCTCTTTGATTATTTTAGTCTTTAGATATTGTTTCCCTAATCTCCTTCTTTTGGATATATCTGTCGTGCTTTATGTTGTTTGCAATAACTACATCTTGTACAATGGTAAATATCTTGGTTTTGGTTTAGATTCAATACCATGTAATTTTTTCTCTGATAAACCATATTCTATATGGTATTGCTTTATTTGTTAAATTACACCTGAAAAAAAACTCATATTGTATTCATGTTTTTGCCAAAGCTTTGGCTTTTTGTCAATTTTGTATTTTTTTTTAAAATTCTATTTTCTTTCTCTAATCTCTCTTAGAAACAAAACATGTGTCTTGCTTGCTTTATGTTGTGAATTGTGATTATGATGTGTGTTTTAGAAGTATTAATTAAATTAGTAACCAAAAACCAACTGGAAAAGCCAGTCAAAGAGGGAAATCTCTGATGGAGTTTGACTAGCTTTTAAGTGTGTGTTTTGTGAGATAGATGAGTGAATCAAAAGGCACATGCATTATGATTCCCTGGTCCCCCAAATAAAATTCCATTTCTTTTTTTGTATCTCTTGTGACCCACAAAATTTAGGCATTAATAAACGGTTGCACTGCTCTACATACATCACTGGTCACCTAATCTTCAAAAACCCAACACAGTGCAAATTTGGTTTCACATCGATATTGTTAAGTAGATTAAGGACAAAAACATATACCGAAGATTTTGTTATTATGTAACGTGTAGAAGAGGACATGAAGGGGTCCATGAGATGAAACTACATATGAAGGATTCTGCAAAGCCAAAGAGACAGGGCAAAAAGCTCTCCTTCTCATTTCCTCTTTTCTTATTTTTATTTTGATTTATTTGTATTTTTCCTTGTGGAATCATATAGACCCAAAACCACATAGATGAATTAACAGCAGATCACGTGTTGTTAGATAAATCATAAATATTAGTAGGATTGCTTAAGATAGATTAAGATCTCAATAAAAAATACAACTACTAGGCATGTTCTTAACTTGCTCCAACTTCATAGAGCCTAGATATCGTCACAAATACTAGCATGGAAAATTTATAGCTAGACTAGAGAATCATTAAAACATGGAAACGTAAACGGAGGAGAAAAAAAACCAAACAAAAAGGGGCCTAGCTCAGTAAAAACGAGTGTTCTAAAATGCAGCCTACGCAGATGCCTAGACGGCGGTTATACGCTATACGGTGACCGAGTGTTTCGAATTTTAGCTATGCGGTAATTTAGGCGGTTTTAAATAATTTGGACGCCTAATAGTGTTTAGGCGGACATTATGCGATCTACACGAATGCCTGTACGGATTCTAGGCGGTATGTTGACTAAAATGGTTAAAAATACTGTAATTAAATATTTTTTAAAATAATATGTTTGTTTCAAATAAATATTATAATTAGCCTCTAAAGTCTAAACTAATGAAATTTAATTTGCTTCCAAAGTAAGTATAAACTTACATTTTGTCAATTTTACAAGTTTTTGAATGGATTATGTTTTTTTTTTTGGTTTAAAATGTGAGATTATTATAGATTTTAAACTATTTTGATAGATAAGAGTTTATTGAATATAATGTTTGATACTATATTTTTGTTCTATGTTTTTCTAAAATTAAAGTGTATAAGTTTTCATCCTATATATATATGTAAATATTATTTTTATATAAATATATATTCATATATCTAAAATATATAATCTGCCTAGATTCCGCTTAGACACCCGCATATACGGCTAGGCGCTAGGCGTTTGTCCACCGCGTAGCAAGCGCATAACGCGTTTTAGAACACTAGTAAAAACCAATAATGAATTATTAATTTTCATTGCTTCTAAATTGTAATGAACTGTTGTTGTTTGATATGAATTAAAATTTGAGAATCTAACCTAAAGTTAGATCATAATCTAAGAATTCTTGTTTACAATAGTCAATAGTTGCATCCCTCTGATTTTTAGTGTACTCAAATTCGTTTTTAAAGTGCAAAATAATTTATTTTGTTTGGACCACTTGAATTTTTGGGTTTCGGTTTATGTAATAAATTTGTTATAAAATTTGCGAAAATTTTTAGACGGATAGCTTGTAAATAGATGATTAGTCGGTATTGGCTTTTAGCTACGGTTTCGAAAGTTTGGTTACTGTTGCTGATCTAACAAAAAAAAAAAAAAAAATCCGAGGATCAAGTCTTTCATTTTTGTGCAAACTTCTGCATTTACAAATGCATTTAAAAAATAAAATAAATTTATTATTTATTGACAAATATCTTAAAATACCACTAAACTAAGTTTATGTTCCAATTGTACTATCATAATAAAATACCACAAACACTAAAAAGATTTCTAAGGTTTAAGATTTAGTTATGAAGTCTTAAAATTTTCTTTTAGGTCTTTAGGTATTTTCGGAAAATTGTTTTTTACTGCTATTCTGAGAAAAAGATAGTAGTTGTATTTTAAAAATAAAACTCAATTTAGTGGTATTTTGTAAACTACCCTTATTTAAATTATTAGTATCTCTTAGTGTTACAGTATAAAGTTTTTTCCCCGCCTTTTTTTTCTTTCTAAAATAGTGTGTATAATATAAATGCAGGTCATTTGAGCTAATCTATTATTGTCAAAAAATATATAAATGCAGGTCGTGTGAGTTTGGTTTAAACTTCAACAAAATTACAAATGACAAATGACAAAATTACAAAAATGAAACAATCGAATTCGTAATCTGAGTCTGAGTAATATACACGGCCCACACTATTGGACACTCTCTAGTCTCTAGAGTGATTAATAGAACAAAACCATTTTCTTATTAGATTATTCCGGAAATTGCGCTCATCATAAACTTTTACAAATAATTCAAGTCCATAGAATTCGATGATATCGCTACCCCCGGAAAAATTTAATGGTTATTTTGCCGACCCATCTGATTAAATCATGGTGTGACAAGAACATGTTGGGTCTATAAATACTATTCATGGTGATGGGTCAAACTCAAACCCATCCATTTATTACCTCTATGACTTCATGCATGCTCATGTTGTTGCGGTGTAAGTTTCGTCGATCGTTTTCATAGTTATTGCCGAAGCGAACCAGAATCTAAAGTGTCTGTAATTGCCATAACCTACTTGCCATTAATGTGGCCAATTATAATCTGAAAAAAACAAAGATGTTCTGCTACTTCTATTAGAATGGCATGCACTTTATATTTTTATATTCTTTCGCTCCCATTAGTGTTTTTTTTTTT
>NC_025695.1:37559718-37569392 GCF_000633955.1 Camelina sativa
TACCCCCGGAAAAATTTAATGGTTATTTTGCCGACCCATCTGATTAAATCATGGTGTGACAAGAACATGTTGGGTCTATAAATACTATTCATGGTGATGGGTCAAACTCAAACCCATCCATTTATTACCTCTATGACTTCATGCATGCTCATGTTGTTGCGGTGTAAGTTTCGTCGATCGTTTTCATAGTTATTGCCGAAGCGAACCAGAATCTAAAGTGTCTGTAATTGCCATAACCTACTTGCCATTAATGTGGCCAATTATAATCTGAAAAAAACAAAGATGTTCTGCTACTTCTATTAGAATGGCATGCACTTTATATTTTTATATTCTTTCGCTCCCATTAGTGTTTTTTTTTTTTAATAATGAATAAATCAGGTTTTGTTTTTAATAAATAAGTCTGAACTTGGGGCTTTTGACAAAAAAAAAAAAAAAAAAAAAAAGAAAANCATCGGACGGTGGAGATCTCCTTCTAGCAGCGGGAGAATCAGCTGTGTTAATGTAGCTGATATCGAGGTACGATGTCGTTTAAGAATGTGGGCCTGGGGACGTTTTGTTGCTGCTCTCTTCCATTGGGCAATTTTTTTTTTTTTTAATTATATTATTATTTTTGTTTTATAAAAACAAAAATTAAATTAACGGATTGTTGGGCCGTTTTGATGATTTTGGGGTTTTTAAAAAAAAAAAAAAAAAAAAAAAAGCAAAATATTGATCACACAATTACAATTTACAGTGGCTGGTTAACCGTAGACCCTTTAGACCGCACGACCCAAGTTGGCTCTCTTAACTAATCAGACAAAGCAAGAAGACGTGTTGTGTGACTAATTAATTGTTACAAAAGCACACAAAGGATGCTGAAAAACAAATAGCATTACCTAACGCAGTGAAATCCTCTGCAACAACTTCCACATGATAATTTCATTCTCTTTTATATCTTCATGTAAGCAAACCATAGTGGGCGAATCAAATCATCCATGAAAAACTTGAAATTAAAAGAAATAGAGTGAAATGAACCAAACGACGATACACATTGTTTCACCATTCTCCTTGACCATGTCAGAGCTGAAGACGCTTATAGGCTCAGGTGGTTCCGTCGTTGAGATCTTTGCCGGTTTGCTAGTATTGCATCTCATCTACCAAAGAATTAGAACAAGAGTCAAAGTCTACTTACTTGATTTCACTTGCTATCGAGCACCTGACTCAAACCGCGTCCCAATGTCAACTCTTATCGAAACCATCTACCTCGATGACAAGCTTGATCAAGAGAGTATTGACTTCCAAGCCCGGATTCTTGAGAGGTCCTGGTTAAGCAACCAAACCAGTATTCCTCCTTCCTTGATGGAAATACCCCTCAAGAAATCTCTCTCCTCAGTCCAAATCGAAACCATGACTACTATCTTCACCTCTGTTGAAGATCTCCTCAAGAAAAACAAACTAAGCCCAAGAAGCATAGACATACTGATAACAAACTGCAGTTTGCATTCGCCTACACCGTCTCTAAGTGCAATGGTGATCAACAAATTCCATATGAGAAGCAATATCAAGAGCTTTAACCTGTCCGGGATGGGCTGTGCGGCTGGGGTTCTATCAGTCGGTTTGGCTAATGACTTGCTAAAGGTTCACCGAGGCTCCTTGGCTCTTATTATTAGCACCGAAGCGCTGAATACACATTGGTACATTGGCAAAGGCAGATCTATGCTTCTTACCAACTGTCTCTTTCGAATGGGAGCAGCTGCAATATTGATGTCTAGCGATAATCATGACAGAGGAAATGCAAAGTATGAGCTCTTGCATGTTGTTAGGACAAACAAAGCAAAAGATGATCGAGCTTACCGATGTATCTATCAAGACATCGACTCTGAGGAAAAGCAAGGGGTATCAATAACCAAAGATGTAATCAGTGTTGCTGGAGAAATGCTGAAGATGAACCTAACTTCACTCGGACCATTGGTATTACCTTACCTAGAGCAATTCCAATATGTGATACAACGCATTCTTAATAAGAAACTAAAGATCTATAAGTCGAGTTCTTCTTATACACCAAACTTCAAGACAGCGTTTGAGCATTTCTGCATTCATACAGGAGGAAGAGCTGTTATTCAATCAATGGAGATGAATCTGAACTTAACCAAAGAAGACATCGAGCCATCAAAGATGACTCTTCATAGGTTTGGGAATACTTCTTCGTCATCTATTTGGTACGCTCTCTCTTACTTGGAAGCAAAACGGAGAATGAAAGAAGGCGATAGAGTCTTGCAGATTGCATTCGGAAGTGGGTTCAAGTGTAACAGTGCAGTGTGGAGATGCATCCGAGACGTGGAGCCCAATACAGAAAACAAATGGCTCGACTTTATCGACTCTTATCCTGTTGATGTACCTGACTCTACAAATATCAGACCAGGCTAGCACAAGCAAGTAATACAACTCAGGAGGGCTCTGAGTTTGTTAGGTAAATTCATCCTCGAAGAACACAAAGACCTCTTTTCACAGGTTTTGTAATGTTGTTTGGTCTCATTCTCACACTCAAAGACATTGAAAATTGATGTCATTTTTCACATGATCCCATGTTTATAATCTAGTTGTAACAATAGCATTTGAATTTTTGATATAATATATGACCAAGAACCGAGAATCCTAAACCAAAAAGTTCTAACAGTGAAGCAAATAAGAGCTAGCATGATCACCAATTTCCGCCAAAGTCATCAATAGAGCTTGATTTGATTGAAACAAATCAAAGCCTTATTGTCATAGTAACTAGTAATAGAATTGTTATCTGCTGTATCTTCTATAGAGAATTATTGGACAGCCTTTTTTTTTGGTTATGAATCATAATGTGAGTATGCAACAGGTACCTCTGTTATGAGCATTTCTTCTTTGTTGTTCTCAATATTCTCCAAGGAATTATCATCTTCAACTCTATATGCGACAAAAAAAAGGAAATATTATTGTTATCCTCCCTACACATTACAGTTTATACGTTCAGCCCAGGAACCTCTGTAACATCAAGATCAGGCTGTCTTCAGGGAATGTTGGACAGCCCTCGGCGGGTATCATATCGGTATTTGCCTGTTTTGTGTCAACAAAACAAAGAATTAAACATCAATGATTGTTCTGTGACCATAAGAAAACCTAACACTAGCGTTTGCCACAAAATATGTATGGGTTCTACGATCTATTCAATTCGCCTTCTAACTGTGGAGGAGCTTAGTAAACATGATAAGTGGGGATCACAAGTATAGAGTACATGAAAAAATCCAAAAAAATATCTATGTGAAGGAAAAGCAAAAGCTGTTACCTATCAACAAATCCGCGATCTTGAAGTTCAATGCAGTGAGGGGTTGGTATCTTCTTGTTCCACCGGCGTTTTTGGAGCTCCATGCGACAAGACTGGAAAAGAAAGTGTTTGCACTCTTTGATCACGTTGCCCTCAAGGTTAGCTCGAGCAGAGCTACCGAGCGGAAACTTCTCATCAAAGGCTGATGATGATCTAACAAAAAAGCTAATCTCCATATTCTGTGTTGTCTTTGGTATCTGATAAGAAGTGCTCTTGTGCAGAGAATACTCGGGTTCAGAAAAGGGTAGATACGCCAGCAACAAAAGTAGAAAGAATGGTAGAATCTGAATAATCGTCAAACAGCTTGGTCCAGCCAAACTAGGCTCCTCCTGTCGGGGTTGGTTACGCGCTTGTCTAGTCCTATAAGCATGGGAAGCACGGAACATGTTTCGTTGTTGTTGTTGACCAAAAAACGACCTGAATATCTCATCTGGCTCAAACTCGTCATCAAAGAAACCATTCCGCGTGTTATATCTCCTCCTGGGCCTACGATTCCGCCTCTCAACATGATCAAACTCATCAACAAACCCCACCTGATCATACTGGCTCCTCGAGTTACCATCACTCAAACACGTAAACGCTTTGGAAACTTTCTTAAACGCCTCCTCTGAACCAGGTGCCTTGTTCTTATCCGGATGAACTTTCAAAGACAACTTCCTATAAGCTTTTCTAATCTCTTCAACCGAACAGTTCTTCTCTAAACCCAAAATCGCGTAGTAGTCACTGTTCCTATTTACATTCCTAACCAACTCAACATTTTCCACAGTATACTTCTTTTTCTCATCACCCTTCCCAGTCTCAAGCTTATCATCACCATCCACAGTTTTGAGCTTTTCATCAAGAGACGGATTCTTTGAAACTGAGCCCAGATTGTCACAAGCAGCAACAAGTTGTTCAACAGAGAGACTTGGATTAAGACGCTTAGCCATCTTGATAAATTTCAACGCTCTTTCTTTATCACCAGAAACAATGGCGTCTTCGGCGATTCTCAAACACCTAGAAGCATCATCCTTATTCCCATCCATAACTATTCAAATACAAACCCCTAATTTCAAACCTCTACACTTCGATTTTCACACACCCTACACGAATTCAACAATAACAGAGGCTAAATCAGAATTAAGAACCGTGATATATCAACCCTAAGTCCCTAAACAACTCGAATCGAGAATCAATTTCTGAAATTTCGTAAATCTAGGTCACTTCTGCGTACTGAAATAAAAGCGTAATAAGATTTAGAAGAACTAGGAAACGTACCCAATTCAGACGGCGAGAGTCGTCGCCATGGAAGAGAGAAGTAGAGAAGCTGATCAGAAACAGGGTTGAGAGTTTTTTTGTCGTCGTCGTCGTTAAGAAGTGATGATGAAGCCCGAATGGCCGAATCTGTGAGTCTATTACTAATTGTCGTCGTTATAACTCTTCCTAATTTTGAGTTGATATAAGCCATTTTAAAGCTTAAAAACCTTAGGTGGTTTACCAGAAAAAAAAATGGTTTAACCTTAACGTTAAGAACTCACTATTAACAGATGGTTAAGAAATCGTGTCAAGATTAGGAATGGGTATGTGTTTGGTTCACAATGATCACAAGTATGTATAAAACAGAGATTCTTGTGACCTAAATCTTGTTGCATATATACCCTCACCAAAGTGGATTCGAACTTCAACTTGTGGTTTTCTCAACTAAAAGTAGATGAAATGGTACGCAAATATGGTGTGTAGCGCCTACCTAAATTGTTGTAGTAACCAACTGGTTTCGCCAAAAGTATGATGGTCCCAAGTTCAGTGAAGAGTAAATAGAAGCCCCGTGTTTTAAGATACTCTACTCTGCCTTCAGCAGAGGATGAACCGTGTAGTGCCCACACTACTCTTTTTTAAAGATGAAGAGAGGCTAGAGAGCACATGTTACGCGGCCTTCATTGGTCTCCAATCCATTGGTATATATATGCCATGAAAAGATATGTACGCTGTACTTGTTAATGAAGGAAAACCATAATAGATAGTTTATAGTTATGACAAGAAAAAGCGAAAACCATAATAGATAGTTTATAGTTATGACAAGAAAAAGCGAAAACCATAATAGATAGTTTATAGTTATGACAAGAAAAAGCGAAAACCATAATAGATAGTTTATAGTTATGACAAGAAAAAGCGAAAACCATAAGATGCTCAAACACTTAACAAACTTGCAGATGCTCACATATCCCCAATACAGATTCATCAACTGTGTGTATGTAAAGGAACGTTTGAATTTTGATAAGTGTATTCATGTACTTTAATGGGCTTAGAGAACGTATGGCCCATCCCTGTGTATAACATTAAAACTCATGTCGTTTTTTTTAAGAGAACATATCAATCCCACATCGCTTAGAACTGAAAGAATAATTGAAGAAGCAGAGTATAAAACAAGATGTAGGCCGATTGAGAAAAGTACTTACCTGGACGGGGTCAACTCGTGATCAAGAAGACGAGTGGCCTAAGCTAGTGATCTCCATTGCACATAAAGGAGGGGTGCTTAGCTTAAGGCCTCCACCATTTTTAGTTTATAATCATACCTTGCACTTCTCTGATCTTTCTTTAATTTGGCAAGCCTCTTAGGAATGTTAACTTTTTAACTTCTTTATTTAGTACTTTAGACAGAGTCCCACATCGGAAAATACATTAACTTGGCTGGTTCTGTTTTTGGTATAAGATACAGAGGCAGTTGTTGAAAGAAAGTTATCTTTGCGCTTGGGGCAATGATGCAGCTAATGAGGTTCTAACCGAGGCGCGTCTATTGCTGGTTGAAAACTATTTCCAAACCCCCTCATAGGTGTAAAAGCCTTTGAGAATTTCTGGAAGGGCTCCCTTCGGGGTAAAGCCCTACAATCCTCAGTTTAACTTTTTTTCCCTCAAGTCATGGCATTGTTTCTTTGTCTGAGAGCTATATAAGGTCATCTAAGAATGGAAGAGCTCTCCTTGTTTCAATGGTCGTAGCTAGCACAAGTCAGCAGCGAACCTTGTTATGCAAATGGACTCACAAAAGTGGTGGTACAGGCTGAAGTCATTACTCGCCCCTTCAAACCATAAAAACGTGGTTAGGTTTCTGGATTGGTTTGGGTTTCTTGGCCTGAATCTGAACCTAAATAAATGCTAGTGCAAAACAAACGTTCTGTGTGGTGGTTAGTACTGTTTGAACCCATTGATTATAGATTAGATCAGATTATGTATATATATAAACAAATGTTCATCATACAACCAAACTTTAGTTAACATATAATAATATTGTATTACCTCTGGTTTATATGTAAACTGAGTTGCAGTGTAGTTGATTAATCTTGTTAACGTTTTTGTCACTTGACAGTAGTTGACAATGAAGATCAGTTAAAAGATTATTAGACCATCTCCACTCCAGTAACCCACTTGGGTTACTCAAATCTTAATTAATTATAAAATTAATACTAAACTAATTAAAGCAACTCACTTAGTAACTTAAACAAAATCAATCCTCCACTAGAGAGAAACTCACTTAGGTTGCTCAATCATTTAAATAATAATTTTTTACATAAAATATAAAACAATAAAATATTACAAATTTAGGAATATTAAACATAAATTTAAAATAAAAAATATTAAACAGATTATACATAATTCGGAAGAAAATTTATTGATGTTTTGCACCAATTTTTTGCCAAATATGCTCAATCAAGTCTTTTTTCAAACGATCATGCATTTGTGGATCATGAACGTCATTTCGAATGCCCATCAAATTATGTAGATTTGTTTGTCTATCTGTAGAATACGATAGATCAACATGAGAAGTTCCGCTTCCTTCGCCGTGATGGAACTCTGTTGGATAGTAGAAATTGTATTCATGTCGTTCGTCTTCCACTATCATGTTATGCAGGATAATACATGCTCTCATTATTTTTCCTATTTTTCCTTTATCCCAAAAAGTGTGGGATTCTTCACGATTGCAAATCGAGCTTGCAAGACTCCAAAGGCACGCTCTACATATTTACGGCATGCTTCTTGACATTGAGCAAAGAGTTTAGCTTTTCGGCCACGTGGTAGTGTAATTGATTGGATGAAAGTTGTCCATTTGGGATAAATACCGTCAGTGAAGTAGTACGCCATTTCGTATTGATGTCTATTGACAACGTATGAAACTCTTGGAGCTCGGCCCTCTAAGATATCATCAAACACCGGTGAGCGGTCCAAAACATTGATATCATTTAACATACCCAGTGGTCCGAAAAATGCGTGCCAAATCCATAACTCTTGGGATGCCACTGCCTCTAGTACGATTGTCGGTTTTCCAGATCCACGTGAATATTGTCCTTTCCATGCAGTTGGACAATTCTTCCACTCCCAATGCATACAATCTATGCTCCCCACCATTCCGGGGAAACCGCGTTGTTCTCCAATATTCAGTAATCTTTGGAGGTCTTCCGCTGTAGGTCGTCTGAGATAAACGTCTCCAAATAGATGGATATCTCCGTCTACAAAATTTTCAAGGCATTTGTGTGCGGTTGTTTCAACTAGTCGTAAATATTCATCCACCGCATCTGCCAAACATCTGTATGCCATCATACGTATAGCTGCAGAACATTTTTGAAGTGCAGAAAGACCGAGCCTTCCAGTAGCATCTCGTCTTTGTCTGAAGTACGGGACTCCATTCTCAATAGTACTGACTATGCATTCGAACAATGGTTTGTTCATTCTAAAGCGACGGCGGAACATAGCGGGAGTGTAAGTCGGATTCTCACCAAAATAATCATTCCGTAGCCGAGTGTGGCCTTCTTCGCGGTCTCTATTTATGTGCACTCGTCGAAATATTGGAGCTGGTGGTTCTTCCTCTTTAGTGTAGTTGTACTGAATCCCTTCCACTATACTATCAACTTCCTCCTCTACCATTTGATCAACTTCATGATCAGAACTCCAATTAGACATTATTCGTCAAATTGGTTTAGTTGTGAGGCTTATTGGAAGTTGGGTTTTTTTTTTAAGGTTTATGGAAACCTGTTAGTTTGGTAATGGAAATATTTAACAAGAAGAAATGAGAACAAGAAATGAGAACAAGAATTGAGAAGAAGTAATGATAAGATAAATGATCAGGATGATAAGATAAATGTTTGTTATGTTTTAGGGAGGAAGAAATGAAAAGAAGAATTGATCAGAAGCGCAAATGAAATTGAACATGAACCTTCAATATATAGACCTTACAAACACAATCAATACCATTCACGGGTTACAAAAACAAATACAACAACCCAAAACACATTCACGGGTTGCAAACAGTCCGTTCAACAAACAAAAGCCGACCACACTTAAACAAAAGAGACACCCGTGAATGGCACTAAAAAACAACCAACACATTCACGGTTCCAAACAGAACACATCAATACAAAAAAAAGACAGCTTCCATTCGCTTGACTACCAACATGTTTAACTTTAGATGGCAACGAGACAGCTTCATATGTCATCCCAAAACCTGAAACAAAAGAAGAACACAAGTTAAACAATAGTTTAACAAGACTTAAACCCCGAAGGCCTCATCTCGTCTCCACCATTGCTCGAAGGAGCTGAGAAATCTCCTTCAGAAGCAAGATTAGTACGCTTATTGCTACATTCTTCATGTCGTTCTGTGATCCATTTCTGATCATTCTTCAGTTCTCTCCAACAATGTCCAAGCATAAACGGCTTCTTCATGTCATTCTTGTAAAACTCATACGCCATGCTCACAACATCATCTTCTGATTGTCCACTCTTCCTTCTTGTATTCGCTTGTGAGTAACACCCAACAAACTTGTTGACTTGGTGGTTTATCTTACTCCACCTTGCCTTACATTGTGAAGGCCCTCTTGCGTTTAAAGTAGCATCTCCATCATGAGCTTTGTAATAGTCTGGAACCCTCTTCCAGAAAATTTGTAGCCGCTGGTCGTTGCTCACCACTGGATCTTTGTTTGTGTTTAACCAAGCGCTTATGAGATGAACATCCTCCTCTGCACTCCACCGCTTCCTACTTCCTCTGCCTCCGTCTTCATCAATCTCATCTACTGTAACCTCGATACAATCTTCAGATTCAGATGTAGGGGTTATGTTAAGAGGCTGAGAAGAAAACCCAGGGATAAAGTTTGAAGGCTGAGAAGAAAATTGATTAGTAAACTGAATAGGCTGAGAGGATTGGGTGGAAATTGGAGGAATAGGATTATCAGAACAGTTGGAGTCTTTTTGAAAATTCAAAAGATCAACAAAATTTTGATCCCAAAAACAATAAGGGTTTCTAGGATCCATTGCTTGTGTTAGTGTAGGCGGAGAGTTTAGGTTTGTGAAAGCTGAGAGTTTAGGTTTGTGAAAACGA
>NC_025695.1:37569452-37571162 GCF_000633955.1 Camelina sativa
TGTAACAGTGCAGTGTGGAGATGCATCCGAGACGTGGAGCCCAATACAGAAAACAAATGGCTCGACTTTATCGACTCTTATCCTGTTGATGTACCTGACTCTACAAATATCAGACCAGGCTAGCACAAGCAAGTAATACAACTCAGGAGGGCTCTGAGTTTGTTAGGTAAATTCATCCTCGAAGAACACAAAGACCTCTTTTCACAGGTTTTGTAATGTTGTTTGGTCTCATTCTCACACTCAAAGACATTGAAAATTGATGTCATTTTTCACATGATCCCATGTTTATAATCTAGTTGTAACAATAGCATTTGAATTTTTGATATAATATATGACCAAGAACCGAGAATCCTAAACCAAAAAGTTCTAACAGTGAAGCAAATAAGAGCTAGCATGATCACCAATTTCCGCCAAAGTCATCAATAGAGCTTGATTTGATTGAAACAAATCAAAGCCTTATTGTCATAGTAACTAGTAATAGAATTGTTATCTGCTGTATCTTCTATAGAGAATTATTGGACAGCCTTTTTTTTTGGTTATGAATCATAATGTGAGTATGCAACAGGTACCTCTGTTATGAGCATTTCTTCTTTGTTGTTCTCAATATTCTCCAAGGAATTATCATCTTCAACTCTATATGCGACAAAAAAAAGGAAATATTATTGTTATCCTCCCTACACATTACAGTTTATACGTTCAGCCCAGGAACCTCTGTAACATCAAGATCAGGCTGTCTTCAGGGAATGTTGGACAGCCCTCGGCGGGTATCATATCGGTATTTGCCTGTTTTGTGTCAACAAAACAAAGAATTAAACATCAATGATTGTTCTGTGACCATAAGAAAACCTAACACTAGCGTTTGCCACAAAATATGTATGGGTTCTACGATCTATTCAATTCGCCTTCTAACTGTGGAGGAGCTTAGTAAACATGATAAGTGGGGATCACAAGTATAGAGTACATGAAAAAATCCAAAAAAATATCTATGTGAAGGAAAAGCAAAAGCTGTTACCTATCAACAAATCCGCGATCTTGAAGTTCAATGCAGTGAGGGGTTGGTATCTTCTTGTTCCACCGGCGTTTTTGGAGCTCCATGCGACAAGACTGGAAAAGAAAGTGTTTGCACTCTTTGATCACGTTGCCCTCAAGGTTAGCTCGAGCAGAGCTACCGAGCGGAAACTTCTCATCAAAGGCTGATGATGATCTAACAAAAAAGCTAATCTCCATATTCTGTGTTGTCTTTGGTATCTGATAAGAAGTGCTCTTGTGCAGAGAATACTCGGGTTCAGAAAAGGGTAGATACGCCAGCAACAAAAGTAGAAAGAATGGTAGAATCTGAATAATCGTCAAACAGCTTGGTCCAGCCAAACTAGGCTCCTCCTGTCGGGGTTGGTTACGCGCTTGTCTAGTCCTATAAGCATGGGAAGCACGGAACATGTTTCGTTGTTGTTGTTGACCAAAAAACGACCTGAATATCTCATCGGGATCAAACTCATCATCAAAGAAACCATTCCGCGTGTTATATCTCCTCCTGGGCCTACGATTCCGCCTCTGAACATGATCAAACTCATCAACAAACCCAACCTGATCATACTGGCTCCTCGAGTTACCATCACTCAAACACGTAAACGCTTTGGAAACTTTCTTAAACGCCTCCTCTGAACCAGGTGCCTTGTTCTTATCCGGATGAACTTTCAAAGACAACTTCCT
>NC_025695.1:37576585-37597812 GCF_000633955.1 Camelina sativa
GAGAGTTTAGGTTTGTGAAAGCTGAGAGTTTAGGTTTGTGAAAACGAAAGGGTTTGGAGAGATAAACGTTAAGAGTTTGGGTTAGTGTTTAACAATGGTCGTTTATATTGACCTCAAGGTTTATGTGAGCTTTAATACTAAAGGTTAGACAAAGAGAATAAAGGTTTATTTAGCTAAAGACTAATGAGTGTTTTAGTACTAAAGAGATATACTTTTCAGTATATCTCTATGAATAGACCGATTGAAACACTTTTCAGTAAATCTTCTTGGGTAAACGTTTCAAAAAGCTGATCTTTAAAATTAATACTAAATTCAAACTCAATCATATAGGTTTTGGAAAATTTTACACACAAACTCAAACTCAACCACATGATCAAACAGCATAACAACACAAGGATTAAATTTAAGACACACACGGTTTTGGAAAATTTTAAACCCTTGAGCAAATTTTTAAACACACACAGTTCATCACTTATCAAATACAAAAACACACGGTTTGATGTTCAATTATTTTTACCGAACATCAAACATTCTCATCATCAAATACAAACATAACACATCAAGACAAAGACAAACATAACACTTCAATCCTTCTTACAATCTATAACACATAGACAAACATAACACTTAAACAATATAAAAAGCTACACATTCATCACAAACGCAAACTCAAACAAAACCAAACAACAACAATGAAAGCTAGAGTAGCATACCTTTACAAGTAAGAGAATCCAACGTGTGTCCACTTCACTTTAACCAATCTTCACTCTATAACAAAACAGACAAACACAAGATAACAAGAGCATAAAAATGTACTAATTTTTGAAAAAACTATCAGACAATAACTCGATTAAAACATAAACCCAATCACCCTCCAAAAAAATTCTCAAAACCGATTGAACATCAAACTAATCTCATAATCTACGCCTAATAAGTCAAATCGAAATAAAACATTTACAAATCTAACAATCAATCAATTAATCTGAAACCCTAACTAGTATAGACAACCAAAGTTTAATTTCAAATACATGCAATAAATCGGAAAGGAGAAGACGAACCTTCTATCTCCGATTCGGTAGCCAATGGATCTCACCGTTCCCTGTAGGCCACCAGAAGAATCCTCCGCCGTCGTTGTCCCACTAAAAGGAACCGTCGCCGTTGGTAGCTGTGAGAACCGAACAGTCGACTCTCACGATTGAGCCGATCTGGAAGCCATCGCCTCCGGGTGACCAACTATCCTCCAGTATAAGTTGGAAAAATCAAAGACTTAAACGGAAATCCATTGATTTTTCCGATTCAAGATGAATCGCCTCTTCAATCGTTTGTCTTCTGCGAGAGAGGAGAGAGAGAGAGTCAGGAGAAAGAGAGAAGAAATAGGAAAAAAAAAACATTTTATATATTCGCTCCAACCTACCACAGTATGCCACGTAGCATTCTTAACCCGTTGCTAAAATTGCTTCCCACAGCAACGATCCTCACCTTTGTGGACCCAGAATTGGGTTGTTTAATATTGTTTTAGGGCCCAAAAACATGAGTACCCATGAGTGGAGATGCTCTTATAGGGTTCGGAATATGAGAACCAACTGATAAATCAAACGGTTAACATTTTACTAATGACACGTGTTCCTTTTGCATCCGTCGATTAAAACCCAAAATGATTTCCCAAAAAAAAAAGAGTAATTCAAAACCCAAAAATAATCAGAGCAGTTGGCGCTTTCTTCCTCTGTTGATCGACACACTAATCATCAATGGCGATCAAATTCGTATCACTGTTGTTAACTCTCTTCTTCTTCTTCTACAATGCGATCTCAATTTCCCAATCCACAGGTTCGTTTGTGTTTTTCTCTTCACTAGCATTATTAATTGTACTCGACGGGGTTTTTGATTTTTTTTTGGAGTGTTTTCTCTTTACCGTAGATGAAGAATCTGGGCTCCCGAAATTTACATTCAGTTGGTCGGATGATAAGAGAAAGTTCAAATCTGGCGAAATCGCTGCGATTTCGATCAAAGTTGTCGGGAATTTCGAAAACCATGGCAACGCTTCGTTAGGTCAGAGAGCGTTTAAGCCCACAGTTACTGTAAACGGCAAAATCGGCAACAGTTGGTACATTTCTGGGGTTTGGCTACATCTCGGCGAAGATATTGGAAATTGGAAGATTTATTTTACTCCAATCATGGTTGGGATCTTCAACATCGTT
Organism: Camelina sativa; assembly: GCF_000633955.1. Taxonomy (NCBI): domain Eukaryota; kingdom Viridiplantae; phylum Streptophyta; class Magnoliopsida; order Brassicales; family Brassicaceae; genus Camelina; species Camelina sativa. The sequence goes on from NC_025695.1 coordinate 37,578,784, forward strand.
ATAGACGAAGACAATTTCAAAGTGTTGGATTCGTCGCTACACTTCGAAGTCGAAACAGGTTTCTTTGAGTTTTTTGATGTTCCTCGAAATTTTTGGATTAAAAGTAATCAGAGAGATTATACTAATAAATTTTTGTGAAGGGATGATGTACCCATCGGTATGTGTTGTGTCTTGGATGGGACTAAGGAATGTGTTTGAAGCCGGGAAGGTGATTGAGTTTCAGGGGTTTTCTTTGTCTCTTCTTTATGAGCCATGTTTGAGCAGGACCTTTGGATGTTTCCAATTGTGTGAGCATATGGAAGTCAGAGCTAAACACATGGCAGATGTTTTCTAAAATGGACATCTTCTTACACCAGAGAGATCGATTTGGAAACCTCGTTTCTGGTTTTTACGAATTCGATGCTGATGTGGTGGAAAAAGAGACTGGTTTGTCCATACCGGTATCAGATTTCCAGTTTGAGTATGTAGAGCCGGGGATTCAGTTTATGTCTTTTAGCCTCTTTTGAACCAGGAAATTTCTTGCTTACTCTTTCTGATATCAAGCAGCACAATGTGAGCATCTCTGGTATGCCACATGCGTATACAGTATATATAGGTCAGTGTTTGCCTAAACTGCTTTATGGTATGATGTTTTTCTTTTAGTCCTCTTATTTGTTTTCTTGACAGGTTATTGTGATGGATCAACAAGTATAGTAAATGGTTCAGGGATCAATGCTTCTATTGCTGGGGAGTCTCTTGGCTTCTCTATTTACTTGAATCGACTGATGCTTATGGTTACCCCTCGTCAGTCCAAGCGGATAGACTTCAGGTCAGAATCCTACTAGACGCTGATTCCTCATTTATTCTGCCAACCATACAGCCAAGAGACACCCTCAATGGTACAATTTCCTACTTTCCTTCTTCTGCCAACCATACAACCACAAGCCACAATTTCTTCACTTGTGGCTTATTTTGGCAAATGATTTAACAGGGAGTGGATCAAGTTACCTAACTGCTACCCCCTTGTATGAGCAACATGGCAGAAGAGTAAGAAGACTCTCTCTCTGCATTTGTGCGTATGCATACCTGATTAGGCCTAGAGACTTAAGGGGAGTTCTTTCTTGCAGGCTTCAGGTAACCTAGCGACTCAAGCGAGTATTTTCGACGTAACTTATACTGCAAAAAGGAGTGGAATCTATAAAATTCTTATATCATCTGGAAACATAGTCCTCAATGGAGGCCAGCCTTTCATCACGGAAGTATATGCAGGTATCCTGCTCCTTACCCGAATCTAGACAACTAGATATTTCCAATGTTTAGAGAGTGTCTAGTAAATTGGAAAAGGCCCATTCTCACTCTTGCTTTTCTCAGGTGAAGTTAATGTGGCGGCGTGTAGTGTGACCCAATTCAGTGGAAAAGTGCCAAAGCAAATCAAGAATGAAATTGTGGTGTTGCTCTTGGACGGCTTCTACAATCCTGTACCGTCACAACCGTCCCGTTTGAAGTTGGAGATCACCTCAGCTAATACTTCAAGTTTCACTACATGGGAATTTGTAGATAATAATGATGGGACCTATACTGGTAGTTATCTGGCCATGGAGGTGGGTACTTACCACATTTGCGTTTCCGTTGACAATAAACATATCCAACCTTGCCCCTTTGAAGTAAATGTGTACAGCTGTAAGTCCATTACTTTTCTTCTTTCACACCATGATTTGCATGTTTTTGAGATTCTGCCATGATTTCAGATGGATACTTTCCAAGAGCCTATAATGATCCAGTCAGTGTATGGGAAGATGAGTCAATATCTTTTAAACCACTGGAAAACGACTATTTTGCTGGCGGCAATGCGAGCATGCTCGGTTTCTCACAAGTGAGGATCGAAAGTTGCATTTCTTCTATGTTTTTGCAGATAGTTAAATCATCTGACGGCAGCAAAATCTTTGTCTGTAAACTGTTGTTTTCTATTTGTTTTTGGATGTTAGCCAGGTCATGGTTCTCTTCTGAGAGATGGAAACGTGCTTAGATACACGCCAATCAAGGACTTTTCAGGAAACGACTCCTTTCCTTATATAATAGCTGATATAAATGGAAACTTAGCCGCAGCTACAGTCTACATCTCTGTTCTTACTGCTCCTCCTCAGTTTGTCTCATTTTCCGGCGGATTACAAGCAACTGAAGATCTTATTAGTCCGAGATATGGGCAAGCATTCTTCGTCTTTTCTTGTTTACGTTAGTTTATCTTACTAATACTCCACTGCAGCTATAGTAATCCTGTTCTTGAATGTTATTACAGTGGCTTCTCTGGGTTGCAGATAAGCTACTCAGACCTGTCAGAGAACATTTCAGTTACAGTACAAGCACTTTCGGGATCGGTCATTTTATCTCCAATGCTGATGTAGTTTAGACTGCCTTCAAGTGGAAGACTCTCAGTTAGCAATGGAGGTGAAAATGGAAGGCTCTTAATCTTAGAAGGACAAGTAGGAGTTATCAATCCTGCACTTCAGTCCATTCAATATCTCGGGTATACATATATGGAATCACAGATAGTTATTATAGTATTACAAGAGTTTCAGATGCCACTCTCATTTTTATTCTTTGGTCTTGTCTGCCTCAGAAATGAGAATTTTGCTGGTGTTGATTCTCTTCGGCTGTCCACAAAGAACAAGAACGGGATCAATCATCTGGATGTTCCGGTTTTTGTTGAACCTGTAAATGATCCGCCGTTCATTAACGTTCCTCAATATATAATGCTGGAGAGTAACGGGAGTGAATCACTCATCTTTCACCCGGAAAGAGACAAGTTCAACTTTTCAGCTGGAGATCCAGATCTTGTTCATTTCCCCGGTAATGCTAACAATTTACAATTCACTCTTGATCACTTTCAAGCTAGCAACACATTTCTCTTTTTGAGTGATGAAAGCAAAATTTCAGGTGGTGATTCTCAATTTTTAGTAACGTTTTCTGTGGAAGTCACTGACGGGTTTCTGCTGACAAACTTACCGTCGGAGCTTATAAACTCTGTTATTCCTAGAATATAGATGCAGATCAGATCATACGTATCCAACTACGTCTTCTTTATAGAACAGAACAAATACAGTTTGCAATTGTTACAAACCAGAAACTTACTTGATGATTCTTTCTTTCTTACAAAACTGAAACGTATGTTGATAGAGGCTTGCAGAACGCAATCTCCTAAGACAGAATTTCACCCCTACTATGGTGTAAGTAGCTTTAGTGGGTGTCTATCTTGCAGGATACAACTATCGATCTCTGTATTGACACCTTACAAAGACCCTAGCAAACCTACTCTGAGATTTCCAGAAAATGATTTTAGAGAAGAAGAAGATTGAATCAAGTTCAATCTCTGTTTCTCTTGTTTGTGGTTCTCTCGTATTGTTTCTCTCTCTGCTACTCTGTTCTCGACAACTTCTCGTCTTTATATATTAAACCAAGAGATGCTTAAAGCAAGAGATGCTTAAACCAAGAGTTACTTAAACCAATGGATGCATCTCTTCTATCAACCGATGCTTACGTAAACTTTATAATATATGTTAACTATATTATAACCACCAACAATACCCCACATTTTCTTATTCAAACTCAACAATACCCCACATTTGAATAGAAAATAAGTTTCAACAATTTCTGAGAAAATAGAATCAATATGCATCGGTGAAGGTGTCTTTTGGACTTGAACCTTTCCTAGTAAACACTTATCGGATTAACTTTGTAGGTAGTGAACCCTTGTCTTGAACTAACCACGTTTCATAGCAAACCGAGACAACAAGTGAAACACATATATCATCAGCTCATTTCAAGTCTATACGGTTGTGTTCATTTTGGTCCTGAACAAATCCCAGCTTCGTGAGAGCTCTAGAGAATTTAGCCATATCAATTCTCATAGGTGCGACCACGACACCGACTCTCATATCGGTAACATTAATTAAGAATAGTCCATTCTATTCCACTTTTTAGAAAAGATATTAATATTATTAAGAATAAAATATTCATCCCTTTAATCTTCAATGGAAATACAAATTACTTCATAGGAATTAGAAATGTGTATTCTTCTCTTGAATCTTCCTCAGCCAGTTCGCCTCTTGAACCTAAACCATGGGATCTCCAATGTTGCTAGGTAAGGTTTCCACCAAGTGATGACTCATTGTGTTGGCTTTAAACCCATTCCCCTCGAAGTGAATACGACTTGCTCTTTCGGTAGGCGTTTAGTCAAAGGATCAGCCAAGTTTTCCTTTGATCTAATATAATCCAATAATATCACCTCATTGGAACACAATTTTCGTATTGTAGCATGTCTCCGACGTATGTGCCTTGATTTGCCATTGTAAATTTTATTTTTTCCTCTATTTAAGGCAGCCATACTATCACAATGGATACATAGTGCAGTTACGGGCTTTGGCCAGAAGGGAATATCTTCAATAAAATTTCTAAGCCATTCAGCTTCTTCCGCAGCTTTATCTAATGCGATAAACTCGGACTCCATTGTAGAGCGTGCAATACATGTTTGTTTAGATGATTTCCAAGACACAGCACCACCACCAAGTGTAAACACATAACCACTTGTGGATTTGCTATCTGTACTTCCAGAGATCCAATTAGCATCACTATATCCTTCTAATACAGAAGGAAATTTCGTGAAATATAGACCATAATTAATTGTATGCTTTAAGTATCTCAATACTCTAACCAAAGCATGCCAGTGATCTCTATTTGGATTACTTGAATATCGACTTAATCGACTCAAAGAATAAGCCAAATCTGGCCTTGTACAATTTGTAAGCCAAATCTGGCCTTGTACAATTTGTAATGTACATGTGGCTTCCAACGATTTGTGTGTATTGTAACTGCGACACACTTTCTCCTTCATTCTTTGACAGCTTGCATGTTGGATCAAACGGAGTAACTACCGGTCTATCATCAACGTGACCAAATTTCTTTAGAACTTTCTCCACATAATGAGACTGAGTAAGCGAGTAACCATTTGGTTCTCGTTTAATTCTAATCCCAAGAATTATGTCAGCCAATCCCATGTCTTTCATTTCGAAACTTTCACTCAACATCTTCTTTGTGGCATTGATAATGTCTTTACTTGTTCTCATTATCAACATATCATCCACATATAGACATACAATGATCGTATCAATTTTGGTTTGCTTAATGTACACACACTTGTCACACTCATTTATTGTAAAACCAAACGACCTCATTGTGTTGTCAAACTTCTCATGCCACTGTTTTGGGGCTTGCTTAAGTCCATACAAAGACTTCTTAAGCTTACAAACTTTCTTCTCTTGCCCTTTGACTATAAAGCCTTCGGGTTGTTCCATATATATTTCTTCATCTAGTTCACCATTTAGAGGGAGCTAAGCTTTCAATCGTTTCTTAATTCTCAAGCAAATAGTTGGTTCATAACACTTTGGGAGAGGAGAGTGCCCCGAGACTGTGGAGATGGAGCGCGGTGATCTCTACTTCATACGTTACAAGATTGTAAAAGGAGCAATCGAATCTGGCCAAATTGACTTTATATGAACTCAAAACATAGCATAAGTTTTGGGTGGTGCTAGTACCTTCTGTAGTTCTTCTGTTCAATGTTTATGATTTTGAGTTATATAGTGAAATTTTATATTGTATGAGTTTCCTTATGTCCTGATAGAAACTTGTCATTATGTGGCTCGTCCGTAGTTATCGTCATTGATCTTCTTAGAATGTCTTAATAAGTGTCCCAATACAATCTTCTTAAATTAACGAACCATCTTTTGCATCATCCGTCTTCTCTACACTCTACCAACCATTCTACGAGTGCGACCTTACAAATATCCGATTCTACACCAACTTTTCCTTCACTAAAATAATAAAAATGAGAACAAAAGGATAAATGATGGTGATTGTAAAGATTGAAATCCCTACATAAAATAGTACTAAAACTTAACCATATGTTAACCATGGCCGTAAATTTTTTTAAAATAAGATTAAGATGTTGCTGCAGCATATCTTATGCAAATCTTTGATCACCGGGTCCTTGATTGCCGTTGACACCAGCTGCTTGCAAGTCTTCACTTTGCCACCAGATAGAAAAAGAGCAAGATCCTCCTCTAGAATTGCAGCTGTTTGTAGTCTTTGTTCGCGCACGTCAACAGCCTGAAGACCGAACAAGGCATTAATGCAGCTTGGGGAGAACTCATACACCCAATCTCTAACAAGCACATCAACTGAGTTCCCTTCAACCTTAACTGCTGGAAGATTCGCCCAGAATTCGTAGACAACATCAGAATAATAAAACCCGATTTGAGTGACAGTTTTCAATGGACCAGCTTGATCAAGCAGATCCCTAGCTGGATCATCAACTCCCAGAGAGTAGCAAACCTCAGCGGCAATGGTTCGAGAAGCAAAGAAACCATACCTTCGAGCAGCCTCAGCAGATATGAACCGTTTTGAGTCAAATTCCTTTGAAGGGGCACCGCGAGACGAGGACACACCCTTGTCCTTGCCAAGAGACGGACGCTTGGAGTCGCGGCTGTCCGCATCAGCAGCTGGTTGTCATTTACGCAGCCGGGACGAGATTCCCTGATTTGACAGAGTAGGCAAAGGGACATCACCAGTGAGATCAACCACCGGATAACGAGATCTTGTCCTTCTTGGTAGAGAAGACGAAGAGTCGCATGTGTCGTGATCCGCTTCGACAGACATCGGCCTGGGAGAAGGATTCTCAGGCACTGGAGGCACTGTAGTTGCTTCATCGCGGGGTTCGTAGATGACCATCACCGTTGTAGGATCAATCGGAAAATAGGGAGACGGCGGTGGTAGGGCTGACGGAGGGGTGTGAAGCTCCTCATCTGAGTGGAATCATAGTGGAAACCGCTAAACACAGATTTCATGGTGATCAAGAGTTAGAGAGCAAAATCAGAGGAGAAAAAAAAATAGAAGCTTAATCGACAAAGATCTGAAATCGCAAGGATGAGAGAAACTCAAAAACCCTAGCCGCTCCTTTTATACACCCTCATGAACCTTAATGGACTGTGAAGCCTCGGCCCATCAACCAACTCCACCCTGAAAACACTCAACGAATTTGTTATGGTACATCGAATACTTTTCCCTTTTTTAATCTCAAGAGCATTAATCATAGGATCCTAATAAATCAGATTCTCCACCTCAGTAAGGAAAACTGTATCTGGTCACGACTCAAATCATCAAATACACACATCCACTAACAATGAACGTGAAGGCACCCAGATCGAGAAAAACACATGTGAGCAAAACAAGATTTTTTTTTGTTATATCTTTTTAAAAAAAAAAAAAATTTAAACACAAAACACAGTATTAACCGTACCTTTGCTGTGTTAACCACTTGTTCAGAACATTTGCTAGGAGCTATCACAACCTCTTGAATTGTTGAAAATCAGATACTTAGTGCAAGTGGTTAGTCTTTCACACTGCCATGCCTTTAGTCTGCAATCCAACCCAAACATGTTAAGGCAGCTGGATTGGTTAACGCATAATTTTTTTATATATATATATATACATATATATATATATATATATGTGTGTGTCTCAGCCTTCTCTTAGTTGTTTCACCGACATGTATAATAGTGACATCATGAGAAATTCGCCACCAAATCAGAGTTTTCCTCTAGAGAATGTATGTATGTGTCTCTTCACAGCTCTTTGACCTTCTTAAACATGACAACATTTGACAGGATGGATAGACCGGCATGACAGGCAGCTATTTCCCACGATTGCTTTCAGAGTGCTAATCTTCTATATATTCTAGGATTTCCATGACCTGTCCTAGCACATGTTCCTGTCTCTGATCAACACATCTTAGGTAAAACAGGTTAGAACTCACAAACACCAATGGACTTCCTCAGATTTACAAATCTGTTGAAGTCCAGAGGTTTGGTAAACAAATCAGTTAACTGCAAATCAATGCTCACGTGGTCAATCTCGATCAGTTTCGCCTCAACTAGTACACGAACAAAGTGGTGTCTAATATCTATATGTTTGGTTCGTGAATGCTGAACATGATTCTTTGAAATATTTATTGCGCTCAAGTTATCACAATGAATTAAAAGAGGATCAGATTCCATACCATAATCAGAGGCCATTTGTCGCATCCACAGAAGTTGTGTGCAACAGCTTCCTAGCGCAATGTACTCAGCTTCAGCAGTTGATAGAGAGACACTGTTTTGTTTCTTGTTGTGCCATGAGATAAGATTGTTGCCCATGAAGAAGCAATCTCCACTTGTGCTACGACGATCATCCACAAAACCTGCCCAATCAGCATCACAATATCCACTCAGACTGGTGTTGGTATCCTTGGTATAATAGATGCCAAAGTCCAATGTCCCTTTGATGTACTTGATGATCTTCTTTACAGCCAATAAATGCAACATCTTAGGCTTGGCATGATAACATGCACAAATCCCTAATGACAGACATATGTCTGGCCGACTAGCAGTCAAATACAACAAACTTCCAATCATTCCTTTGTATAGTCTCTCATCTACATCCTCCCCTTCTTCTTCCTTGGAGAGTTTGTCGTTTGCGCCCATTGGGATCTTTGCTTCTTTACTCTTATCCAAGCCAAAGCGTTGTACAAGCTCCTTAGCATAAGTACTTTGAGAAACAAAGATCACATCAGCTGATTGTTCAACTTGCAATCCCAAAAAGTACCTTAGCTCTCCCACCATACTCATTTCGAACTCCTGAGACATGCTTTCCACAAACTGTTTTACAAGCGGCTGACACGTGGAGCCAAAGACAATATCATCCACATAGATCTGAACAAACATCAGATTATTGTTGTTGTTGAGAACAAACAACGTTTTGTCAACACTCCCTCGACTGTATCCGTGATCCATCATAAACGTAGTCAATCTCTCATACCATGCTTATGGTGCCTGCTTTAGACCATACAGAGCTTTCTTTAGTCGATAAACATGCTCAGGGTGCTGCGAGTTCTCAAAGCCCTTTGGTTGCTCAACATAAACCTCATCTTGCAGTATTCCATTTAGAAAGGCACTTTTAACATCCATTTGATGCAAAGTGAACTTAAGAGCACATGTCATACCAAACATAAACCTGATTGACTCCAACCTTGCCACCAGAGCAAAGGTTTCACCAAAATCAACTCCCTCAATTTGAGAATAACCTTGAGCTACCAACCTTGCTTTGTTCCTTACAATGCAGCCACTAGCATCACTCTTATTCTTGAATACTCACTTTGTTCCTGCGACGTTGACATCAACAGGACGTTGAGTGAGCTCCCAAACATCACTTCGTTCAAATTGTTCCAACTCATCTTGCATAGCAGCAACCCAAAACTCATCACGAAGCGCCTCCTTGTGATTCTTGGGCTCAATGGAAGAAACAAAACATGCAAATTGCACTACATCAGAGTCCTGAGAGACAGACTCTGGAACAACAGCCTTTTGTTTCTTCCGAGCCAACTGAGCAAAATAAATATGCTTCCCTATGGTAACACTACAACAAATATGTACATTGATAGCAGACGGATATAGCTCATTTTCCGTCACTGCTATGAAAGATGAGATTTTTTTTCGCTTACTTTTTAATAGCATCTTATTAACGCTATGATAGGAAAATTATGTAGCGGGAAACAAAAGTGACTTTTGTCCGCCAATACTTAGTGAAATTATTCACTTAATCGCCAAATAAAAAAAAAACCCAAAAACTCGACACACTCTCTCTCTCTCTCTCGTTACAACCTAAGCTCAACCTAAGAAGATTTCTTCTTCTAAATTCTCTGTGTGTGCTCAAATTCTTCTAAATTTCTTATCAATTCTTCAGTTTTATCGCCGTTTGTGAAAAGCCCCAATTTCGCCGTTTGTGAAAAGCCCCAATTTCGCCCTAAATCTCCATATCCATCGCAATTGATAGCTCGAATCCATTTTTGAGGCATGTCTTTCTTCTTCCTCCTAATTTCGTTATTTGTTTCGATTATTTGTGATTTCAAACAGCTTTTGATTTCGATAAGGGTCAGATTTAGTTATCTGTTTTGTTAGGGTTCGATTTATCTAGATTTATTTCGTTATCTGTTTTTTAGGGTTCGATTATTTACAGATTTTGAGAATGTGGAGTTTCGAATCCATCTGTTTTGTTAGGGTTCGATTATTTACAGATTTGACTCAAAAATAGCTTTTGGATTTGAGTATTTGCGCCTTCATAAACTGAACGATTTTTTTTTTTTCCCAAGTGTTGGTGATTGAAATGTTGGGGAACTGAAGCTTCTCATTTCTCTGTACTCACACAACAGGTTAGTATCACTCAACCAATAGTTAAACATTATTATTACACACGAATATTGGTGATTGCTATGTTTTGTCCTTTGAGTCTGATTCGTATAAATAGTGATTAGATTAGTGAGATTTTACACAGTTAGATATTGGTTTAAGAGCATCTGTATGTGTCTGAAGTAGTGCAGTATTGTCTGAATTGTTGCTTAATGTGAGCTTTGTATAATATGTATCTCTATNATGGTGTGAGTGTAAGTGAATGCAGGCAAGGTTTGAGCTTGATGAAGATTGGCAAAGGATATCTGTGATTCACCAGATGGGACATTTGTGGCGATCACACAAGTCTGTCACGGTGAAGGCTATAAATTTGGCTGCAAATAACCAAGAGAGGATGAATTTGAGACCACCAAATATTGGTCCTGTTGATTGGCAAAAATTTGTCAAACTCAAAACTAGTGCTGCATTTAAGGTAATTACTTGTGATTATAATTGTTTAGTAGTTGATTGGTGATTAGTAATTAACATGTTTCATTATTAGGCCGTGAGTGAGAAATATAAAGCAAAAAGAAAGAATCAGATACCTCACACCACTAGTCGTAAAGGGATCAGCAGACTAACAGAAGAAATGGCAAGCATATATACTACAACTATGTTGTTTATTATTATACATAGTGCTTGTACTGTTACTGAAATTTTGTTTTCTGGAACAGAAAGCTGAAAGTGAAGATCCTTCCAGCGTGACAAGACTAGATGTTTGGATCAAGTCTCGCACCAAAAAGGATGGTACACCAGTAGATACGAATGCAGCTGATTTGATTGTAAGTCTGAATAGAGTTGTACACCAGTAAATAGTGTGTTATCGACTAGTAAAACCTGAAACTGTCTTTATGTTTTTCAGCAAAAAGCAGCTGAAATTGGTGGAAGTGATGCTCCAGCATTTTTAACAAATCCAGATGAAGATCACCTCGCCAAGCTTTTAGGACCTGACAATTCTGGTAGGCTGAGGGCAATGGGTAGAGGCATGAGTAAGACCAAATTAGCTTGTTTACAAATGCAGAGCAAGTGTATGGCTGAAATGGAAGAGCGGCAAGTAAAATTAGTAAAACAGGTCAATGCCTTGGAAAGTGAACTTGGCAGAATCAAGAATCAGGTTAGATACTTAAGAGTTCTCTACTATTCATCAGCCAGTTAGAGTAATATAAATTGATGTTATTTTTGTTTATGTTACAGAGACCAGAAGCTGAAATGGATGAAAACTCAGCTGCAAGAGTAACATATTCTTACTTCTTTTCATATCAGCTAAGTGATTCTTCTTAGTGTCGTTTATGATTCTTAGTTGCTCATGAAATTGTTGCAGAGTGTAAACAAAAGAGCACATCCTAAGTGTGTGTTTGTTGATTGGTCTGACATTGATGAAAATGTTGGTGAGGGTCGGATTCTTTCTTCTGATCCGGATGACATAGTGAATGACTGTCGTCTTGGCCCTTATGATCTCAAAGTGTTAGTTGAAGCTGCATATAAACCAGATGCATTTCTATGGAGACCTGCACAAAAGATCTTTCATATGAAAGAAGCTGTTGGACATATAATCGCATGGCCAACTGATAAGTGTAGACTGGTAGACAACAACATCCAAATGGAAGACATTGCCCCTATGGTATTTATAATTTCTAGCAATGTGTTAGCAATGTATTACCCCTGTCTATAATGCTAATTAATTATATTGGATTTGTTTACTGATTGTGTTTAACAGGGTATACAAGGAAACAAATGTAAACTATTGGATTTGTCTAAGGGTGACGTCATTGTTGCTGAGGGGCGTTGGGAGACACAAGAACCAAGTGCGTTGGTTAACGGAATTCCTCTTGGACCAAAAGCAGTTAAAGTATTTGTGGATTCAGTAAAGCAGCCTGATACATCACTATGGAGACCTACAGCTGAAATGTCATTTCTTGAGGACTGTTTGATGGCTTACGTATCTTGGCCCCTGAGTAAGGTTGATTTTGAAAATCCCTCAACTCCAACTGGTCAGAATGCTACATCACATGCTTCTTTGTCTGCATCAAAGGCCAAGTCTGCAGCCACAGCTTCTAAGTCTGCTACAGAGTCCAAAACTTCAGCAACAGCTTCAAAGGCTGCATCGCAGGCCAAATCTGCATCTATGTCTTCTAAGTCTGCATCTGGTTCTGAGTCTCCTGTTGATGATGCAACGGGTCCAATATCACCAATAAAGAATACTTTACCATCACAGTCTCCTCTCAGGAAGTCTCCAGTAAGTGTTTTCATATGTTATGAAGTTGTTTTTGTTAATTATATGATGACTGATGGTTTATATTGTAAACATGGCAGCGCATTAATAAAGTTATTTCCAAGGAGAATAAGAAGTGCAAGTTGATGGATTTAACTGAAAAGAATAGGGTTGTGGCTGAAGGACGATGGGGAACAAATGATCCAGAACATAAGGTTCACTTTACTCGCTTGGGTTCTAATGCAGTTAAAGTGTGGATAGATGTTGTGAAGGTGAAAAATGTAAAAGTTTGGAGGCCATCCGATGAAATAGAGATTATTGAAGATGCACTTAGCTCCTGCATTGCTTGGCCAGAGAACAAGGTCATTATGTCTTAAACTGATGGTTTTATTGTGTAATGTTAAGTACTTGAGATTGCTTGTTTATTTTGGATGTTCTTGAGACTTTGATGGTAAACTGATGTTCTTGAGACTTTTGTTATGTATTTTGGATCTGAGACGTTTATTAATCAGATTTTATGAGATTTTATAAAACAGGTTATGTGTGCTATAATCACATATCAGAAAATGCTATAAAAGTACAGGTAAACGTTATGATAAAAGAATATACCATAGCACAGTAAACAAGATAAAACAGCATTTCGCAACAGCTATATTAGATATGTATAACATAGCACGAAAAATTAAATATTGTATAAATTTTTGCAAAATTATAATCTTGATAATACAGCAGTTTATTAGAGCTATGCTATAAAACTATAACATAGCACGAAAAAACAAATGTTGTATAAATTTTTTCAAAATTATGATCTTGATAATATAGCAATTTCTTAAAGCTATGTTATATTTTTATAACATAGCATACGTAATAAGTGCTATTGTATATGGGGTACATATAATAACAGTGCCCTAAAACAGCGCTCATGAAAACGCTATCAAAGACCTATGATAGCGTTTTTCTCTGGTTAACAATGTGCATATTTGTTGTAGTGTAACTCTACCCCCCTGAATCGCACCTATAACATCAGTAGAGGAGTGATTCCTATGAACCTGAGAAGGCACAGGATCCGAACCAGATGGTGATACAGGCGTGTCAGAGACAACAGGACTGGCAGCTTCTGGCACATACTTCTCAGCATCAGTTACCAGGTCCGTGTCGGAGACAATAGGGACCAATGCCACTCGTAGGAATGAGGTGTCGTCAAACACTACATTGACAGTCTCCTGAACAGATCTCAGACGTTTGTTGTAGACACGAAAGGTAGTGCTATGTCCATAATAACCCAAAAAGATACTTTCATCACTTTTCGAGTCAAACTTACCCAACTGATCCTTATCATTCAGTATATAACACATGCATCCAAACACATGGAAATAGTGCACAGTTGGAGACTTCCCTTTCCAAAGCTCATAGGGAGTCTTACTGGTCCTTGGGCGAACATGCACACGATTGATGATGTAGTAGGCTGTGTTCACAGCTTGATCCTAGAACCGATGAGGCACTTGATTTCCATGTAGCATAGCTCGTGTCATTTCTTGCAGCGTTCTATTCTTACGTTCGACAACACCATTCTGTTCCGGCGTTCTTGGTGCAGAGTACTGATGAGTAATTCCTTGATGTCCACAGAATTGCTCAAACTTGTCGTTTTGAAACTCACCACCATGATCGCTTCGAATGGTTTCGATTGAGCACTTCTCACTTTTAATTTGCAAGGCAAGAATACGAAAACACTCAAGAGTATCAGATTTATCACGAAGAAACCTTACCCAGGTGTAGCGAGTGTAGTCATCCACCATCACAAAGATGAATCGTCGACCAGAGATACTCTGAACTTGTGTAGGCCCCATCAGATCCATGTGAACCAACTGTAAAGCATGACTTGTGCGAATATCTGTCAGAGACCCATGAAATGCTTTGATCTGTTTTCCCTTGTTGCATGGACCACATACAAAGTGTGGATCACCTTTCAGCTTTGGCAGTCCGCGTACAACTTCTTGGTTTGCCAATTTCAACATTGTGCGCACATTCAAATGACCAAGTTTCTGGTGCCACAGCTCTGTGTCTAACTCAACAGTGGCATTAAAACATGGCATTTCTGATATCCACATTTAGCAATTATTCCCAGATCGTTTACCTCTGAGTTTGACAGACCCTTGTTGATCAACAGCTTTGCAATCCTTCTTGGTGAAAGTAACATCTAAGCCCTCATCACACAGTTGACTGACACTGATCAGATTGGCCTTCAATCCATCTACCAGGAACACATCATTCATTTGGGGTTGAGTGTCACCACTAGTTGCACCCTTCCCTCGAATTGTCCCCTTTCCTCCATCTCCAAACGTGACTCTTCCAGCAGCAACATCTTCTATGTGAGACCAATTTTTGAGAGCCCCTGTCATGTGTCTGGAGCATCCGCTGTCAAAAGACCACGTGGCCTGTTCAACTTCAGTTCTATTTGCTGCGTGTGCAACATGACAATAGAGATCATCTTTTCTAACAAACCCTTCCCTAACTCTTCTAACAGTTGGGTAGAAGCTACCATTCTGCACTAGATTTGTCACACGATTCTGAAACTTCAAGCACTGGGCCTTGTAGTGATTTAGATGACCACAGTACCAGCATCCTTTTCTCCTGCTGAGACCAACAGGTCGCTGAGCAGCATGGGGATAGCTTTGTGGACCATACAACTGTCTCCCCGGCATCTCACACTGCATAAACATCTGCCTGGGATGCAAGGTTACCTTAGGGACCTGATTATGAAATCCGTTTGGTGCAACAGGTTGTGCTTTGAGTTTTGGCTCAGAGTTCTGCGCTTTAACAAACTGTGTGGACTTGTCAGAGTTGATTCCTTGATAACCCAGACCCCACTTTGCAGTGCTTGATTGTCCAGTACTGAGCAAGAAGTCCAGATCTTTAGTTCCTTTACTCAACATCCTGATGCTCTTCAGCTGTTCTTCCAATTGCTTCTCAAGACGCAGAGACTTGGCTTTTTCTTCACTCAGTTCCTTAGAAAACATTGCAATGTTCATCTGAAGCGTATTTCTTTCGGCAAACAACTCACTGTTATCTTGAGTCTTTTGCACAATCGGTTGAATAAGAAAACTTATTTGATCTTCCATTGACAGGCCAGCCTCCTCCCCATCTGAGTCTGACTCAATTTTCTTGTCAATGTCTTTTTGCAACAACATAACTTCATCTTCTTCATCTTCCTCGATTACTCCCAGCAGAGCCACAAAGTTGTTCAAAATTTCACTTTTGTTATCTTCTTCATGAGAATCACTTTCACTCCATGTGATGTAGGACTTCTGATTATTTCCTTGGGAGGGACAATCAGTCTTGGTATGACCAAAACCTTTGCATCCATAACATTGCAGTGAGTGCTTCCGTTTGTTGTTTGGACATTCAGCCTTGTAATGACCATATCCTTCACACTCAGCACACTGGCGTTCTGACTTTTCATTCTTCCTGAACCCCTTGGCAGAATCTGCACTTGCAAGTGATGGAGTTCCCTTCCGCTGACCTCTTTCCATCTTGCAAAAATACTTCTTAACCAACAGACCAACCTTCTCTTCGTGCTCAAGCTCCTGCGATTCAACAAGCTTCTGTTCTTCTGCAGCTTTAAGAGCAAATGACTTAGCATTCATTTTCTCTTTCTTCTTTAGTTGCATCTCAAACGCCTGCATCATCCCAACAACCTTATTGTACTTGAGCTCATCAGAATTAAGAGACACATCAATTGCAGACATGTGCGGTTGAAACTTGTCAGGTAAACTTCTAAGGAATTTCTTGACCAGTTTCTTGTCCTTGTATCGTTTACCCAAAACGACAGACTCTTGAGCAATACCCCTCAACCGGCTACTATAATCCGCCACAGATTCGGTTTCAGTCATTTGCAGATTCTCAAAGTCAGACGCAAGATTGTCCAACCTTGTCGCCTAACACTACAAGTTCCTTCAAAAGTCACGACCAGAATGTCCCACGCCTCTTTAGCTGACACACAACCTTGAACTTGGTTGAAGATATCTCTTTGCAAAGATTTGAAGATGACTGACAACGCTTGCGAATTGTGTTTGGCCTCAGCCTTTTCTTCAGCTGTCCACTTCTTTCTGTGTTTTTGCACCAATTCACCATCTTCATTCTTCTCAGTTGGATGAGACCAGCCGTCCTCCACTGCAAACCACGCTTCCATGTCAATGCTTGAGATGACCTGCTGGATCGAGACTTTCCAGTAACCGAAGCATTCCGGATCCAGTTTCAATGGCCCTTGTAAAGTAACAACCTCCAGTGATTTCTCCATACCCTAGTCGCAAGATCTCACCTGTTGAAAAAGATATCAGACTTTTTATCAGGTGTCTGCTCTGATACCAATTGTTAAGCTATAGAGATAACACAACACACAAAACTACACTTGGAACGCGCCAAGCAAACGCTTTTAATAAATCTTATAAAAATCCACGTTTCTTACAAGACTTGAAAAATAAAGCTCACTCTTCTATCTATCTAACACAACACCTTGTGTAGATCTAAAAGAGTATACTACACACACTCACCTTCAAAGCCTTTTGTATTTGCTTGAAGGTTTACAAATCTCACAAACTTTATCCCACGAGTGCTAACTCTTTTTGCGGCTAGCCCTCGTCATTTTATAACCCCACAAACAATCTCTAACCTAGATCTTTCTGAATCCTAACTAAAAGGAAATATTCCTTATCTCTAAGAAAATATCTTCCCTTCTCTCTTCTTATCAAATATACTCTCAATATCTTCGAGTATATCTTGATTCCTTCTTCCTTCCTTCTCACGCATCTTGTCATCGTATCAACAATACTTCTCCACATCAGCACGTCATGCCACGTCAGCATATCAGCCCTATGAGACACTTCACAGCTGCCTGTTCCCTTCACAGCTGCATGTTCCCTTCAGAGCTCTGTTGCACTTTCAAGTAGTGTTTTGTTTGTTGGTATATAGAGACATCGCTGAAACTTTGGGCAAGCAGAATAAGTAGCTGTCACCAGATATTAACAGTTTTATGCCGTTCGAGGTAGAGAATGCTAGAAGTTGATGAAACTGAGCTATCACAATTACAAACAATCAAGAAATCTCATGGAATGGGCAAAAGAAATGCATTAACAAGAAAACCAGAGAATTGCTACGATGACAGTCATGCTTCTTGTTGTAAATGCTCATGAACTGATTCTATAGAATTACCTTTTTGGTTAGCTACCAATGCAAATTCAATAGTTTCAGATAATATATACAAGTTGATTTGTAATTCCTATTTTGATCTGAGAAGATTAATGAAAAGAATTGTTTTTGAAATAAACCAACAAATACAACACAAAACATAGAACCAAAAACACAAACGTTATACAGTATTACATAACTGAACTGAAGCTCAAAGACAGTGATCGAGGTTTTCCTGAGTTGATCAATATCCAGCTCTTGATCGAAATCCAAGTTAACTTGAGTAAAAGAGTTGTTGTTATTGTCGGTAACGCAGAAGCTTTCACAAAGCGGGAGGTGATCTGATCTTGGTCTTCAGGTAAATCGCCAGTGAAGACCGTGTCCGCTATGAGAGAATCATCATCTGGACAAGTGGACTGTTCATCGATAGCATGAGGAGGAGGGATGCAACAAATTATTGGAGAAGTAGACTGAAGATGATTAAGGGTTTGATTCAGCTCTTGAGTTGCGCCGTCTAAGATAAAATTGCTTTTCTCGTTGTTCTTCAGGTCCTCGTGATCATTAACGAAAGCTTGATTATTATTAATGAAAGAAGCTTCATCCGCACGCAATTCCTTGAGATTACCCAACAACGTCCACATGGAATCAATTGCATCACTAATCTCTCGCGAATTCTCCGATCTGATAAGCCTCTCGTTGTTCCACCAAAACCCTAACCCTAGATCCTTACGAGTCAAATAGATACCAACGTCCTCCCTCATCGCTTTGTCATCCTCGGGATTAGGAACAGGAACATGACGTTGTCCCGAGAGAAAAGCAGAGACAACGCCATCGACGGAGGAGTGACCGAAGGAGTAGAATGAGAAGTTGGACTCAGATGAAGGAGGAGTCGCTAAGACAGCGATTTGTGCGCCCGAGAGAAGACAAAGTTGAGAAGCTTTACTGAAGAGTCTGTTGACGTTTGACACAGATAGGTCCTAGCGAGTTCTTCTTCATGATCTTCTTAATCTCAATCTTCGTCTTCATTCCCCCTTTCTTGACCATTCTTTTTTTTTTTTTTTTTTGTTTCTTACAATGAGAGAGAGAGAGATTAGAGAGTTTTTTTTGTTTCTTACAATCAGTGAGAGAGACTTTTCTTTTGTTGTGATTTGCCAAATATCCTTTATATGATTTCCTAATTTGTAGTAAAAGGAAAAAGAAATAACCAAAACCTAAACCCTCACATCAAAACCGATAACAAACATAATTAATTTACTAAACCGAATTAATCCATTGCTACGTCGGTTCAAATAAAATCGAATGGGCTTAAAGGCCCACACATTTGTTGGGCTCGATATGAACCCT